>NC_057420.1:7028702-7030076 GCF_019320065.1 Cervus canadensis
AAAAAAAAAAAAAAAAAAAGGGTGTTTTAAAGTTATTGACGAGTTACTTTTCACCCATCAATCCTGCACCTAGAACTTCCCTTGATATCCTGTGGTTAAGACTCCACCTGCCAATGCAGGAGACACAGGTTAGATCCTTGGTCAGGGAAGAGTCCACATGCTCCAGTGCATCTAAACACATGCAAGACAACTACTGAGACTGGGCTCCAGAGCCTGGAGAAACACAACTACTGAGCCCACGTGCCACAAAAGCTGAAGCCCATGTGCCCTAGAGCCCATGTTCTGCAATGAGAGAAGCCATCACAATGAGAATATCACATACTGCAAGTGGACAGGGGCCCTTGTTTACCACAACTGGAGAAAGCCCACATGCACCAACAAAGACCCGGCAGAGTGCCAATATATATATATATATATATATATATAGGCACCTAAGACTTTTTCTGTAACAGTTTTTTTTTTTCTTTTAATGTTTTCTTTCTTTTATTTTTAATTTCTGTATCAGCTTTATTTAGCTATAAGACAAATTCATGCCAATCCACCTACATACACATGAATGAATGGACTGTTAGTTGTACTCAGAGTAGTCTAAACATCACCACCCCCCCAGTTGAGAACAGGCTTCCTAAGCCCAGAAGAAACCATGCCCGTCTCTAGTCACTCTCCAGCCCTCCTGGGCCTGGGAAACCATGCACATGTCTTGGATGTACCTACTGTGAACACTTGATATACAGAGTCATACAACAGATGGCCTTTTGTGACTGAATTCTTTCACTTGTGATGTGTTTTCCAGGTGCAACCCTGTTGTCCCTCTGTGGGAACTCCGTTCCTTTTTATGGCTGAGTGATAGTCCATCATATCAATCAACTACATTTGATTTATCTGTTCATCAGGTATGGTTATATTTATGTTGTTTCTACTCTTATGCTATTTAGCAGTTCAGCTCAGTCACTCAGTCATGTCTGACTCTTTGCAACCACATGTATTGCAGCATTCCAGGCCTCCCTGTCCATTATCAACTCCCAGACTCCACCCAAACCCATGTCCATTGAGTCAGCAATGCCATCCAGTCATCTCATCCTCTGTCATCCCCTTCTCCAATCTTCAGTCTTTCCCAGAATCAGGTTCTTTTCAAATGAGTCAGCTCTTCAAATCAGATGGCCAAAGTATTGGAGTTTCAGCCTCAACATCAGTCCTTCCTATGAACACCTAGGACTGATCTCCTTTAGGATGGACTGGTTGGATCTTCTTGCAGTCCAAGGGACTCTCATGAGTCTTCTCCAACATCACAGGTCAAAAACATCAATTCTTCAGTGCTCAGCTCAGAGTCCAAATCTTATATCCATACCTTTGGCTGCCAGTGCCCCATGAACA
>NC_057420.1:7030086-7056682 GCF_019320065.1 Cervus canadensis
AAAAAAAAAAAAAAAAAAAAAAAAAAAAGAATGTAAGTATATATGGCCTACCTTTGACAACAAAGTGGTCACAATAAATGTAAATGTAATAAAAAAAAAAATAGACAAAGGACTGGCTTCACCCTGAAGCCCAGATCACATCGTGTTGCTTCCCTTCATCTGCAAAGACTTCCCAGATACTCCTCCAGCCACAAAGACCACATTCCAAGGGAGTCCATCTGCCTCACCCAAACCACACACCACCTGCACTCCCTGCAAAAATGGCTCCAGATTTGGGAGACAGAGTAGCTGGGGTTCTATGCCCCTCTTGGCTTCCTCACCAAAACAAAGCATTTGTCCAGCATTTTTCATGCTCATGGCAAAGAGAGTTGCAAACGAGGCAGCTTTGAAGACCTCCAGTCTGTGTTCTTGACCCCATCAAACTTCTCCTATGAGGAAGATTTCATGAAGCTTGAGCCTGGTGAAGTGCAGACCTGAAGCTGGCCCTAGGGACCCAAGAATATGGCTCTGTCTGCCAGCTGTGTATAGCATATCATCCATTACACGTGATGAGTCATGTCTCAAATATATTGTGCATTCCAGACATGCATGTTCCTTTTATAACCATCCTCTGTTTAATAGTCAAGTGAGTGCTGGCATTGCCAGTCACAGAAGGCACCATCTGCAGGAGGCACAGATGGGGCCGTCCTGTCCTACAACCACTGGGCAAAGTTCTCAGCATCCCTTGCTGTATCTTGCTCAGGGGAAAAAAAAAAACTCCCTTTACAAAAGGGCTAGCAGGCAAGAACAAAGGAATTCACACTCACTCATGATGCTCCAGTCAGATGGACCCAAGCTCACTCGCCAGGTTGAATATATTGGATTATTCACCGGATTGGATATTGGTTGGATTATTCACTGGAATTCAGTTTACAAAACTCCTGTTGAGTTTTGGACACTTAAAAACGAACAGACTGTCTTGCTGTCCTTATGGAAACATTTACTCTGGAAATATCAGGAGGGAGGGAAGAGAAAAAGAAAAAAAGAAAAACCAGTCCATGGAAGACTTTTGGGAAGTAAGCTTTCATATTTCATCCAATGGATGTTATGGATGATCAAAGATGACACCCATTACAGCCGGGGGACCCCAATTCTCATGGGAGCCAGGACTCACTCGGGAAGGGACTGAGTCAGGGCAGTGGGGGCAAGAGGGGCAGGGCTCATGGCTGGAGATGAAAGACCTTCCCCAGACAGCAACTTGAAAGGGCTGGCACAGATTGGGGTGGACATGCCACAGGATGGGGTCTGGACCCAGGCTGTCTGGACCCAGGCTGTCTGTAGAATGTCAGCCTGACGAGTGTGGTGCTGTGGCAGGGGAGTCTTTGAAGATAAGGCCAGAAAGAAGAAGATGCGGAATTAGACCTTGAGTTTCAGAAGCCAGCAGGATACCCTGGAGGCAGCAGTGGGGAAGGGGGTGGGGGTGGGTCTTAGAAGGCCCAGCATGGAAGCAGGGTAGTAACCCTATCTTATGTGAGCAAATGTATCGAGCAGCTTCATCCTCTAGGTAGACATGAAAAAGCATCTCTCCTGCCCAGAACAGATCACAGATGGGCAGTGGCACATATCAAACCAACATAGGGCAGGAAACATGAACATAAGCAAGGACTATGGCAGCTGGGCAGGCAGGTCAAGGGATATACTCGATGGACATCAAGGGACACTGCAGGAAAGGGGTATGCAGTAGTGCTCAGATGTGGAGCTTCAACTGATGTGGAAATTTGCAACCACTGGAGATCAGAACGAAAGTGGGAGGAATGTCCACGTCCGGGATTGGATTTCAAAGGCCATGAATTACACCCATGACTTATCAGCCATGACAAGGAAGCCATCCAGAGGACAGCATAAGACAGCACTGGCTTCTGCGAACCAGGAGAATCACTGATGTCACCTCCCTGATCAGCCTCCTGAGTTCCTGTGTCTCCAAAGAAAGAGTTGAGTCATCCAGGAAAAGGAAGCAGACAGTGCATCTCTGGTAACAGAGAAACCTGATGAGGGGGCGGAAATATAAAAAACTTGCACTGAAATGCATCTGGACTTGCAGGTACTCTCTTCACGGGTCTCTGTCTCCTTGTACAAACCCGGGGACTATCTTATCAGCAACCTGTGAAATTCAAGTGTCCCAGGAACTCTCAATTCAATTCAGTCAGTCAGTCTTGTCCAACTCTCTGTGACATGGACTGCAGCATGCCAGGCCTCTCTGTCCATCACCAACTCCCAGAGATTGCTCAAACTCATGTCCATTGAGTAGGTGATGCCATCCAACCATCTCACCCTCTGTTCCCTCCTTCTTTTCCTGCCTTCATCTGTCCCATCATCAGGGTCTTTTCCAGTGAGTCTGTTCTTCATGTCATGTGGCCAAAGTATTCGAGTTTCAGCTTCAGCATCAGTCCTTCCAATTAATATTCAGGACTGAGTTCCTTTAGGATGGACTAGTTGGATCTCCTTGCAGTCCAAGGGACTCTCAAGAGTCTTCTCCAACACCACAGTTCAAAAGCATCCATTCTTCCGGGCTCAGCCTTCTTTATGATCCAACTCTCATATCCACACATGACTACAGGGAAAACCATAGCTTTGACTAGATGAACCTTTGTCAGCAAAGTAACATCTCTGATTTTAAACACTCTAAGTTTGTCACAGCTTTTCTTCCAAGGACCAGTAGCTCTAGAAACATATTTAAGAAGAAGTCCCACATTATTCCAATTTTGAAGTGTATTTGTTAAATTTTTTCTTAAAGAGGTGGAAGTGTCCACTGCTTGCTTTTAAGTAAAACCAGGGAAGAAGAGGGTAATGAATTTGCTATGGCTGACCTGGGTTTCCCAGGTGCCACTTGTGGTAAGGAACACACCTGCCAATGCAGGAGACAGAAGAGACACAGATTTTATCCTTGAGTTGGGAAGATGCCCTGGAGAAGGGCAGAAAAACCCACTCCAGTATTCTTGCCTGGAGAATTCCAGGCACAGAAGAGACTTGTGGGCTAAGGTCCACAAGGTAGCATAGAGTCGGACAGCACAGCACATATGTCCTGAGTGTCAGCTGACAATTTCACTGGGGGGAGAAAATGTGTTGTTTTTAACCCAAAAACACAAAACACTTAATGGCAATTTGGTGCCACAACTGTGCACAAAATACATCTTGAACATTTAAAATGACCTCTAATCCCAGCTGTTTTAGTAGAATCACTTTACAAAGAAAAGCACTCCTTGATCTTGGCTGTTTCTTGTCCCTCATCATGGCATTCCAGTTTCCCATAATGTGCCATGAAAAAGTGCAAATCAAGCATGCAGCACTTGTGATGTTAAATGATAGGACCTACAATGGCACAGCCTATCAATATTTGGTATCCCCTTAAGGAAAAGTAGGGCTTCCCTGGTGGCTCAAGTGGTAAAGTGTCTGCCTGTAATGTAGGAGACCCGGTTTGATCCCCTGGGTTGGGAAGATGCCTTGGAGAAGGAAATGGCAACCCACTCCAGTACTCTTGCCTGGAAAATTCCATGGACTGAAGAGCCTGGTAGGCTACAGTCCATGGGGTCGCAACAAGTCAGACACAACTTAGCAATTTCACTACCACTTGAGGAAAAAGCTTCCACATTTTAGGCTAGAAAAGTCACTGGAATATCTGTTTAGAAAGCAAACTATATAGGTTTTTTTTTTTTTTTTTTTTTAGATCTTTAGTATACATATTAGGAAGGGTATGTGTACAGAAACTGAACTGTGTACAAATCCTCAAAACAACCAATAAAACTTCAATTAGAGAGGAAATTTACTTTCTTCATGATTGACAAAATGTTCCTCAAGAAACAATAAAAGTGGTAACCACCTCCGTACTCCCCTCAAAAAAATCCTATGAAGACACCCCAAAACCCACCTCATATATTTCAGAATTAGATGAGCAAGTCGGTATTTAGTCCCACAGATAAGAACATAAAGGTGTGCTGTGAAGATTCTAACACACTCCCTCCACTCATTGCCAAGGTGAGGGCTGCATCACATGTGGCCCCAAGACCAAGAAAGGAAGACATGGTCTGGACAAATGGACAGAGCCAGACTGATGGACAGAATAGGCCAATGAGATGTCTGAAAGACCTGGAGACAGCAGAGGCTGCAGTTAGCAACCAGAAATCCACAGAGAAACAGGAAAGAAGCTGACTGCTCAAAGAAATCCTTTAAGAAACAGAGTAGGAGGTCTTCCCTGGTGGTCCAGTGGCTAGGAATTGCTTGCCAGTGCAGGGGAGACAGGTTCAAGCCCTGGTCTTGGAAGATCCCACATGCTGCAGAATAATTTGTCACATGGGCCACAACTATTGCTCCTGTGGTCTAGAGCTTGGGAGCCACATCCACTGAGCCCATGTGCTGAAAGTATGGAAGTCCTAGTGCCCTAGAGCCCATGCCTTGCAACACGAGAAGCTACCTCAATAAGAAACCTGTGCACCACAACTGGAAAGTAACAGTGTTAGTCACTCAATCATGTCTGACTCTTTGTGTCTGCAAGGATCATAGCCTGCAGGTTTCTCCATCTATGGTATTCTCCAGGCAAGAATACTGGAGTGGGTTGCCATGCCCTCCTCCAGGGGATATTGCAACCCAGGGATTTAACCTTTGTCTCCTGCATTGGCAGGCAGACTTATTACCTCTGCGCCACCAGGGAAGCCTGATACAATACAAGATAAGAAGTGTAACTGCAGAGTCACTGTATCTATGACATCACATACACTATGATTATGACATCACACCCATTGTGTTTATGACAACACAACCATTATATCTGACATCACATCCACTTTATCTGTGACTTCAAAGTCTCCGTAACTATAATCACAACCACTGTATCGATGACATCAAAACTACAGTATTTGAGACATCACATCCACTATATATGACATCATACACACCATATTTATGATCAAAACCACTGTATCACTGACATCACAACTACCATATATGACCTCAAATCCACTGTATATGACATCATGTCACCTATATATATATAAAACGTTATACCACCATATCTATGACATCACAACCACTATATCTCATTACACTCACTGTTTTATGACATCAAACCCAGTATATTTGTGACATCGGAACCACCATGACTATGAGCACACCCACTGTTTATATGCCATCACACACACTTTATTTATGACATCACATCAACTATATATGATATAACATCAACTATATAGGACACTGAAAGATGAACTCCCCAGGTCAGTAGGTGTCCAATATGCTACTGGAGATCAGTGGAAAAATAACTCCAGAAGAATGGAGGGATGGAGCCAAAGCAAAAACAACACCCAGTTGTGGATGTGACTGGTGATAGAAGCAAGGTCCAAAACTGTAAAGAGCAATATTGCATAGGAACCTGGAATGTTAGGTCCATGAATCAAAGCAAATTGGAAGTGATCAAACAGGAGATGACAAGAGTGAACGTTGACCTACTAGGAATCAGAGAACTAAAATGAACTGGAATGGGTGCATTTATCTCAGATGACCATTATATCTACTATTGTGGGCAGGCATCCCATAGAAGACATGGACTAGTCATCATAGTCAATAAAAAGAGACCAAAATGCTGTACTTTAATGCAATCTCAAAAATAACAGAATGATCTGTTTGTTTTCAAGGCAAACCATTCAATATCATAGTAATCCAAATCTATGTCCCAACCAGAAACACTGAAGAAGCTGAAGTTGAATGGTTCTATGAAGACCTACAAGACCTTTAAAACAAACAAACAAACAAAAAACCTTTTAGAACTAACATGCAATGTCCTTTTTCATTATAGGGGACTGGAATGCAAAAGTAGGAAGTCAAGAAACACCTGGAGTAACAGGCAAATTTGGCCTTGGAGTAGAGAATGAAGCAGGGAAAAGGCAAATAGAGTTTTGCCAAGAGAACACACTGGTCATAGTAAACACCCTCTCCCAACAACACAAGAGAAGATCCTACATATGGACATCACCAGATGGCCAACAACAAAATCAGATTGATTATTATCTATGGAGCCAAAGATGGAGAAGCTCTATACAGTCAACAAAAACAGGACTGGGAGCTGACTGTGTCTGAGATCATGAACCTCTTATTGCAAAATTCAGACTAAAATTCAGACTTCATTTCAGATATGACCAAAGTCAAATCCCTTATGACTATAGAATGAAAGTGATAAATAGATTTAAAGAACTAGATCTAATAGACAGAGTGCCTAATGAACTATGGACTGCGGTTTGTGATATTTTAGAGACAGGGATCAAGATCATCCCCAAGAAAAGGAAATGAAAAACATTAAAATGTCTGTCTGAAGAGGCCAGGAAATATATATGAAAAGAAGAGAAGCAAAAAGCAAAGGATAAAAGGAAAAGTATACCCATTTGAATGCAGAGCTCCAAAGAAAAACAGTGAGAGATAAGAAACCATTCCTCGGTGATCAATGCAAAGATATAGAGGAAAAATAGAATGGGAAAGACTGGAGATCTCTTCAAGAAAATTAGAGCTAACAAGGGAACATTTCATGTAAAGATGGGCACAAGAAAGGACAGAAATAGTATGGACCTGATGGAAGCAGAAGATGTTAAGAGGCGGCAAGAATACACAGAAGAACTGTACAAAAAGATCTACATGACCCAGATAATCACAATGGTATTATGACTCATCTAGAGACAGATATCCTGGAATGTGAAGTAACGTGGGCCTTAGCCAGCATCACTGTGAACAAAGCTAGTGGAGGTGTTGGGATTCCAGTTAAGCTATTTCAAGTCCTAAAAGACAATGCTGTCAATATGCTGCACTCAATATGCCAGAAAATTTGGAAAAGTCAGCAGTGGCCACAGGATTGGAAAAGATCAGTTTTCATCCCAATCCCAAAGAAAGGCAAAGTCAAAGAATGTTCAAACAACCACACAATTGCACTTTTCTCATACACTAATAAAGTAATGCTCAAAATTCTCCAAGCTGGCTTCAGCAATACATGAACTGTGAACTTCCAGATGTTCAAGTTGGTTTTAGAAAAGGCAGAGGAACAAGAGATCAAATTGCCAACATCTGGGGGATCATTAAAAAAGCAAGAGAATTCCAGAAAAAACATCTATTTCTGCTTTATTGACTATGCCAAAGCCTTTGCATGTGTGGATCACAATAAACTGAAAAATTCTGAAAGAGATTTGAGTAATGGACCCCCCGACCTTCCTCCTGATGTATCTGTATTCAGATCAAGAAGAATCAGTTAGAACTGTATATGGAACAACAGACTGGCTCCAAGTCAGGAATGGAGTAAGTCAAGGCTATATATTGTTACACTGCTTATTAAACTTCTATGCAGAGTACATATGAGAAATGCTGGACTGGATGAAGTACAAGCTGGTATCCAGATTGGAGGGAGAAATATCAATAACCTCAGATATGCAGATGATACCACCCTTATGGCAGAAAGTGAAGAAGAACTAAAGAACCTTTTGATGAAAGTGAAAGAGGAGAGTGAAAATGTTGGCTTAAAATTCAACATTCAGAAAACTAAGATCATAGCATTCAGTCCTATCACTTCATGGAAAATAGATGGGGAAACAATGGAAACAGTCACATACTTTATTTGGGGGGACTACAAAATCACTGCAGATGGTGACAACAGCCATGAAATTAAAAGATGCTTGCTCCTTGGAAGAAAAGTTATGACCAACCTAAGCAGCTTATTAAAAAGCAAAGATATTACTTTTCCATTAAAAGGCCATCTTGTAAAACCTATTGTTCTTCCAATAGTTATGTATGGATGAGATTTGGAATATAAGGAGGGCTGAGAACCAAAGAACAGATGCTTTTAAATTGTGGTGTTGGAGCAGACTCTTCAGAGTCCCTTGACCAGCGAGGAGATCCAACCAGTCCATCCTAATATAAATCAGACCTGAATATTCATTGGAAGGACTGATGCTGAAGTTCAGACTCCAATAGTTGATCCACCTGATGTGAATAACTGACTCATTTGAAAAGACCTTATTGCTGGGAAAGATTGAAGGTGGGAGGAGAAGGGGATGCCAGAGGATAAGATGGTTGGATGGCATCACCAACTCAATGGACCTGGGTTTGAGTAAACTCTGAGAATTGGTGATGGACAGGGATGCCTGGCGTGTGGCAGTCCACGTGGTTGCAAAGAGTTGGACATGACTGAGTGTCTGAACTGAACTGAACTGAATCTGCCTCTAAAAGGATTAGGTCTCTAGCAAGTGTAGCTGCTGCTTAAACACACCTGAAAGGCATTCAGGGTGGAGACCAAGGATGAGGAATTCTGTGCTCTAGGAATAACTGGCAGAACAGGCCTTCAGATGCTGAGATATCATCAGAAAAAGGTTTTATTTCCCTGTCCTCTGATGAAGCCATAAATCTATACTTTGCTTATCAGAAATTCATCCTGATTTACTTTCCTGTGATGATGAATCTTCACAAGATGTCCTAAGTAGTCTCTTGGCCACACAGGCAACATAAGTTGAAGTTTGGTTGCAACTGAGGACAGAAACTGTATGCATTACTTGAAAGAAAAATAAGCCATTTACCACAATTGCTCAGTGGAGCTATTGGAGATAGCTCTCTGGAGATGCAGAGTGGTTAATTAACCTTATCATACAACTTCTCTCTCAACTGGTGTACTAGGGTGTAATTCCTCACCCTGTAACACTGCTATCTTGGTAGTAAAGAAAGGAAAAAAGTTTGACTGATACAGGAATCAGATCTATCAAACTGTGCAAGACCAAAGGGCCACAAACTGTTTTCCAAATCCACCTCAGTCTTTAGACCTTAACCCAAAAATGATATGAATCTCCCTCAACATTTTTCAAGTTCTCAAAGCCACCACACATTCTAAAACCTTCATCCTATGTTCCATGCTTACCTAGTATGTTGCTCTCCTTTTACTTGTAACTGAAACAAACGGGGAGTTCTTATAGCTATCCCCACTCACTATAAGCATGAGACCATGTAGCCCCCAAGTCTAAACTTCAATAGGTGCAAACAACCGTTACTTGCTTGATATGTGAGAGATTGTTCAAAGGTCACCCCAACCATCAGCTTGTAACTGTTCATTATACTTCTTCTCTTCAAATACTTACCAATGGCCTTTTTATAACCCATTGCTTCTCTTATTAATATTTATTTTTTTAATACAAAGAGTACCAACCTAACTCTTACTTATGCCAGTTTACCACCACCTGACATAATGGATTGAACTTCTGGCCATGCCAGCATCTACACACTATTAAAGAACCTGAAGTATTTTTTGTTCCTACAGATGTGAACATTTGGTGGATTAAGTATGGAAGGTGGATGAAGAAGTTATGGCATCCACAGCTAAGAAAATATTCATGTGTCTAGATCAGTCCTGGGTGTTCATTGGAAGGACTGATTTTGAAGTGAAAACTCCAATACTTTGGCCACCTGATGTGAAGACCTGACTCATTTGAAAAGACCCTGATGCTGGGAAAGATTGAGGGCAGGAGGAGAAGGGGACAACAGTGGATGAGATGGTTAGATGGCATAACTGACTCGTTGGACATGGGTTTGAGTGAACTCCAGGAGTTGGTGATGGACAGGGAGGTCTGGCGTGCTGTGGTTCATGGGGTCACAAAGAGTCAGACACGACTGAGCACCTGAACTGAAGTGAACTGAACTGAACTGATTGAATCTTGGATAACCTCTGTGGAAGATCAATAACTGTCCTTTGAGCAAGTGAAAACTGCCATTTTGCCTTGAAGACAAACTTGATACTAGAACTGTCCCTGGTGACACACCATGATGATAAAACCCTTAGAGTCTATGGTTTGATCCAACAAGTGGCACTTCAAACCTTTGCAAAGAACTAAGTGACTACTGAACTACCGATTTGGGTACAAATGTCTACCAAATCAATGAATAGTTTGGGTTACTCATAAACCATCTTTGTAAAACTTTGGGTTATACAAATGCTCCCCTGACTCAATGGCCCAGTACCATACATTGAATATGGGTGGAACGGTGTGAGAATGTAGGCTCCCTTGGCCCCAGAACCAAGATTTAGAGCTACCAATGCCAGAGTTCAGGCCTCCTGTAACAACTCTTGCAACACATTCTGCTCTACAGGTTGACAGAAGCACATGGAAAATGAGGAAATAGGGATGTTAGCATTACCAATGGTAATGACACATGCCAGACCTTGGAGATAACAGATTTTATTCTAAACTTGTCTATCAACCACACTGGTCTTTTTAAGTAAGGTGGCAATGAATTATATAAAGAGTGTCCATCTGAATAGTCAGGAAAATGGGGACTTGGGTACCTGCCACCCTAAATACCAGTCACGTTAGAAAACCTGGCTCCTTTGCTCATTTATCTCTGCCCCATAAATGTGTTAGTGGGAAATCATAGACAAACCATTGTGTATCATGACTCTTAATTTCTTTTAAATTTTAAGGATCGTATTCCCAGGCATTGGAGGTTGTTAAATTAGTAGAGCCATCCTACCTCTCTCCACCTTAGTGGGACAAGCTCAGTTGCTCAGTCATGTCCAACTCTTTGTGACCCCATGAACCACAGCATGCCAGACCTCCCTGTTCATCATCAATTTCCCAGAATCCACCCAAACCCATGTCCATAGAGTCAGTGATGCCATCCAACCGTCTCATCCACTGTCGTCCCCTTCTCCTCCTGCCCTCAATCTTTCCCAGCATCAGGGTCTTTTCAAATGAGTCAGGTCTTCACATCAGGTGGCCAAAGTGTTGGAGTTTCCACTTCAACATCAGTCCTTCCAATGAACATCCAGGCCTAATTTCCTTTAGAATGGACTGGTGGATCTCCTTGCAGTCCAAGGGACTCTCAAGAGTCTTCTCCAACACCACAGTTCAAAAGCATCAATTCTTCTGTGCTCATCTTTCTTTATAGTCCAACTCTCACATCCATACGTGACCACTGGAAAAACCATAGCCTTGACTGGATGGACCTTTGTTGACAAAGTAATGTCTCTGCTTTTTAATACACTGTCCATTTTGGTCATGACTTTCCTCCTAAGGAGTAAGTGTCTTTTAATTTCATGGCTGAAATCACCATCTGCAGTGATTTTGGAGCCCAGAAAAATAAAGCCACCCACTGCTTCCACTGTTTCTCCAACCATTTGCCATGAAATTATGGAACTGGATGCCACGATCTTAGTTTTCTGAATATTGAGTGTTTTTTTTTTTTTTTTTTTTTTTTTTTTATTAGTTGGAGGCTAATTACTTCACAACATTTCAGTGGGTTTTGTCATACATTGATATGAATCAGCCATAGATTTACACGTATTCCCCATCCCGATCCCCCCTCCCACCTCCCTCTCCACCCGATTCCTCTGGGTCTCCCCAGTGCACCAGGCCGGAGCACTTGTCTCATGCATCCCACCTGGGCTGGTGATCTGTTTCACCATAGATAGTATACATGCTGTTCTTTTGAAATATCCCACCCTCACATTCTCCCACAGAGTTCAAAAGTCTGTTCTGTACTTCTGTGTCTCTTTTTCTGTTTTGCATATAGGCTTATCATTACCATCTTTCTAAATTCCATATATATGTGTTAGTATGCTGTAATGTTCTTTATATATCTGGCTTACTTCACTCTGTATAATGGGCTCCAGTTTCATCCATCTCATTAGAACTGATTCAAATGAATTTTTTTAATGGCTGAGTAATATTCCATGGTGTATATGTACCACAGCTTCCTTATCCATTCATCTGCTGATGGGCATCTAGGTTGCTTCCATATTGAGTTTTAAGCCAACGTTTTCACTCTCTTCTTTCACTTTCATCAAGAGGCTCTTTAGTTCTTCTTCATTTTCTTCCACAGGGGTGGTGTCATCTGCATATCTCAGGTTATTGATATTTCTACTGGCAGTTTTGAATCCAGCTTGTACTTCTTCCAGCCTAGTGTTTCTCATGACTTACTCTCCATATAAATTAAATAAGCAGGGTGACAACATACATCCTGGACATTTTCATTTTCTTATTTGGGATCAATCTGTTGTTCCATGTCCAGTTGTAACTGTTGCTTCTTGACCTGCAGACAGGTTTCTCAAAAGGCAGGTCAGGTGGTCTGATATTTCCATCTCTTTCAGAATTTTCCACAGTTTATTGTGCCACCCAGTCAGTCAAAGGCTTTGACATAGTCAATAAAGAATAAATATATGTTTTTCGGGAACTCTCTTGCTTTTTTGATGATCCAGCAGATGTTGGCAATTTGATCTCTTGTTCCTCTGCCTTTTCTTAAACCAGCTTGAAAATCTGGAAGTTCATGGTTCATGTATTGCTGATGCCTGGTTTGGAGAATTTTAAGCATCACTTAACTAGCGTGTGAGATGAGTGCAATTGTAGGACAAGAGCTCAGTTCTTTTCTTCATGAAAACTTTGAAAAAGCTTCAGTCACAAGTTCACAGCCTAGCTTCAGTTGTGCTCTAAAGTTGATTTACTTTGAGCATCCTGACTACTCAACCTGGTGCAATCACTACTCAACCTGATGCAATCATTTTCACTAAAAACGCTGCTTCTATATAAATCAAGTGGGTAAAATAATGTACAACTTATGAAAAGCAAATAAAACACTTTGTCAGGTAAATGAAGTAAAGTCATTTCATTGAAGGAATGGGAAACTGTTTCAATAGGGTTTGGCAAATGTCCTTGGACTTGATTTATTCTTTTCAGTTCCTTCATCTTCATTCTAACCTATGTTCTTGTCTCTGCAGATCTCTTAACACTGAGCTACTGACTTCATTTAGCTCTCTATAGCCACCACCTTAACTTT
The DNA here is from genome assembly GCF_019320065.1 of Cervus canadensis. Lineage (NCBI taxonomy): Eukaryota > Metazoa > Chordata > Mammalia > Artiodactyla > Cervidae > Cervus > Cervus canadensis. The sequence goes on from NC_057420.1 coordinate 7,042,903, forward strand.
GAGTTTGCAAAACTGTCAGGGAAGTTACAGAGGTAGAATCACACTGGGGCTCAGGATGGGCTCCTTTTAAGGCATACATTAACTGGCATGTTGACTGTTTTGAATTAAAACAACATGGGACATGGTCAATGAGGTGAAATTATTAAAAACAAAATCACTGCAGTCACCTCCCCTCTCCCTGAAAGTGGAAAACAAATTCACATATTGTTACCTTGCTTATGACTGGAAACCAGAAAGGATCTTTGGCTCCAGAGTTAGGGAATTCAAGGGTAAGAAAGCTACATTAAAAACAAACAAACAAACAAACAAAAAAACAAACTTTGACAATTCTCTACTAATGTACTTTTCAAGCATAAACTTTTTTTACTTCTTAAATCAACAAATAAATATTTGTCCAAAAATCGTATACATTTAGCCTATTTTTGTCACTTCAGGCATCCCATTTCTGTAAGTCATCTGTGTGCATGAATAAATTAGTTTTTTTTCCTGTTAACCTTTCTTCTGTCCACATAATTATTAGGAGAGCCAAAAGGACCTCAAAGAGGTTTCAGGGAAAAACTCACCCATCTGCTTATACCTAGAGAAGGATATGCACCTTCAGAGGCTCATGGAAAAAAAAAAAAAAATGAGAAGGTGTTAAGTTTTTACCTCTGTTAAGTTTTACCATTAGTCTCCAAGTGAATCGGATGGGAAAATGAAAATGATGTATACAGTGATGAAGGTGTCTACCCAAACCCCAGTGTGATCTGCAAAGACTAGGACAGTGGTTTTTTAAACTTACCTTTTGTTACTCTCCTCCATTCCCTGACCCTCCACCCCAAAGATTAGAAGAGAAATATCTTGTGACCACCTGAGTCCTGGAACAGAGACATGAGTGACTGCATACTACACAACAAATAAAAGAATCTATACAAAAATAGTTTGCAAAGTAACCAAAGAATCCAATACAACCATTGGTCACAAGGGAATATGAGGGGTAAAATCCTTTTCTCCATTTACTGAACTCCAAAATTCAAAACCTCTAATTTTCAACAAAATTTACATGGCATGAAATGAAACCATTGCATATTTGTCATTCACAGGTTAGATTGGCAAATTAATAGAAACTGTGCTTGTGGAATCCAGGTAATTTCACTTTGTAGACAAAGGTTAAATCAAGGGCCACCCATGTGCTCACATGAAACAGGAAATCATGGACCAGGAACTAAAAGGACCAAGAGAGCAACATTAGAATTCCCTATATTTCATGCATGAAAACCTTGGTGGTGATATTCTTACATCATATATGGGATTATCTATAATTCACAGATGATAATCTTGGCATTAGTTTCCTTAAGATATAGAAAACCAATATGGAATTGGAATGATCTTTACTTCACAAATGAAAACCTACTCAGCTATAAAAAGGAATGCATTTGAGTCAGTTCTAATGAGTTAGATGAAAACACAGAACCCATTATACAGAGTGAAGACAGAGAGAGAAAAATACTGTGTGTATCTGTGTGTGTGTGTGTGTGTGTGTGTGTGTGTGTGTGTGTGTCTTTTCAAATGAGTCAGTTCTTTGCATCAGATGGCCAAAGTACTGGAGTTTCAGCTTCAACATCTGTCCTTCCAATGAACTCTCAAGACTGGTCTCCTTTAGGATGGACTGCATGGCTCTCCAGACAGTCCAAGGGGCTCTCAAGAGTCTTCTCCAACACCACAGTTTTAAAGCATCACTTCTTTGGCGCTCCACTTTCTTTACAGTACAACTCTCATATCCATACATGATCACTGGGAAAACCATAGCCTTGACTAGATGGACCTTTGTTGGCAAAGTAATGTCTCTGCTTTTAATATGCTATCTAGGTTGGTCATAACTTTCAGTGAGTAAGCATCTTTTAATTTCATGTTTGCAGTCACCATCTGCAGTGCTTTTGGGGTCCCCAGGTTAAAGTCTGCCACTGTTTCCACTGTTTCCCTATCTATTTGTCATGAAGTGATTGGGCCAGACACCATGATCTTAGTTTTCTGAATGTTGAGCTTTAAACCAACTTTTTCACTCTCCTCTTTCACTTTCATCAAGAGGCTTTTTAGTTTTTCTTCATTTTCTGCCATATGGGTTTTGCCATCTGCATATCTGAGACTATTGATATTTCTCCAGCCAATTTTGATTCCAGCTGTGCTTCATCCAGCCCAGCATTTCTCATTATGTACTCTGCATATAAGTTAAACAAGCAGGATGCTTGACAGCCTTGACATACTCTTTTTCCTATTTGGAACCAGTCTGTTGTTCCATGTCCTGTTCTAACTGTTACTTCCTGACTTGCATACAGGTTTCTCAAGAGGCAGATCAGGTGGTCTGGTATTCCCAACTCTTTCAGAATTTTCCAGTTTGTTGTGATCCACACAGTCAAAGGCTTTGGCATAGTCAATAAAACAGAAGTAGATGTTTTCTGGAACCCTCTGCTTTTTTGATGATCCTACGGATGTTGGCAACTTGATCTCTGGTTTCTCTGCCTTTTCTAAGTCCAGCTTGAACATCTGGAAGTTGGTTCATATATTGTTGAAGCCTGGCTTGGAGAATTTTGAGCATTACTTTACTGTCATGTGAGATGAGCACAATTGTCCGGTAGTTTGAGCATTCTTTGGCAATGCCTTTCTTTGGGATTGTAATAGAAACTGACCATTTCTAGTCCTTTAAAACTTCTGAGTTTTCCAAATTTGCCAGCGTATTTAGTGTAGCACTTTCACAGCATCATCTTTTAGAATTCAAGCTCAACTGGAATTCCAACTCCTCCACTAGCTTTGTTCATAGCGATGCTTCCTAAGGCCCACTGTACTTCATATTCCAGGATGTCTGGCTCTAGGTGAGTGATCGATCCATAGTGATTATCTGGGTTGGGTTGTGAAGATATTTTTTTGTACAGTTCTTCTGTGTATTCATTCTGCTTCTTCTTAATATCTTCTGCTTCTGTTAGGTCCATACCATTTTTGTCCTTAGTTGTTTCCATCTTTGCATGAAATGTTCCCTTTGTATGGTAATTTTCTTGACGATATCTCTAGTCTTTCCCATTCTATTGTTTTTCTCTATTTCTTTGCACTGATCACTGAGGAAGACTTTCTTAACTCTCCTTGTTATTCTTTGGAATCCTGCATTCAAATGGTTATATCTTTCCTTTCCTCCTTTGTTTTTCACTTCTCTTCTTTTCACAGCTATTTGTAAGGTCTCCTCAGACAGCCATTTTTATTTTTTTCATTTCTTTTTCTTAGGGATGGTCTTGATGCCTGTCTCCTATGCAATGTCATGAACCTCAGTCCATAGTTTGTCAGGCACTCTGTCTATCAGATCTACTCCTTTAGATCTATTTCCCACTTCCACTGTATAATCATAAGGGATTTTATTTTGGTCATACGGGAATGGTCTAGCAGTTTTCCCTACTTTCTTCAATTTAAGTCTGAATTTTGCAATAGGAGGTTCATGACCTCAGCCACAGTGAGCTCCCGGTCTTGTTTTTGCTGACTGTATAAAGCTTATGCATCTTTGGCTGCATAGAATATAATCAACCTGATTTCAGTGTTGACCATCTGGTGACGTCCACATGTGGTGTCTTCTCTTGTGTTGTTAGAAGAGGGTGTTTGCTGTGACCAGGGCATTCTCCTGGCAAATTTATTTGTGCCTTTTCCCTGTTTCATTCTGTACTCCAGGGTGCTTTGTCAAGGTAAGTTTTCCTGGTATTCCAGGTATTACTTGACTTCCTACTTTAGCATTCCAACCCTCTATAATGAAAATATCTTTTTTTTTTTTTTTTGGTGGGGGTGTTAGTCCTAAAACTTCTTGTAGGTCTTCATAAAACCATTCAACTTCAGCTTTTTCAGCATTACTTGCCGGGGCATAGACTTGGATTACCATGATACTGAATGGTTTGCCTTGGAAATGAACAGAGATCATTCCGTCATTTTTCAGATTGCATCCAAGTACTGTGTTTTGGACTCTTCTGTTGACTATGATGGCTATTCCATTTCTTCTAAATGATTCTTGCCCACAGTAGTAGATATAATGGTCATGTGAGTTAAATTCACTCATTACAGTCCATTTTAGTTCGCTGATTCCTAAAATGTTGATGTTTACTCTTGCCATTTTCTGTTTGACCACTTCCAGTTTGCCTTGATTCATGGACCTAACATTCCAGGTTCCTATGCAATATTGCTTTTTACAGCTTTAGACCTTTCTTCCATCACCAGTCACATACACAACTGGGTGTTGTTTTTGATTTGGCTCTGTCTCTTCATTTTTTCTGAAGTTATTTCTCCACTGATCTCCAGTAGCATACTGGGCACCTACCAACCTGGGGAGTTCATCTTTCAGTGTTTGCCTTTTCATACTATTCATGGAGTTCTGAAGGCAAGAGTACTGAAGCGGTTTGTCATTCTCTTCTCCAGTGGGCCATGTTTTCTCATAACTCTCCATCATGACTTGGGTTGCACCACATGTTTTGGGTTGCACTACACAGCATGGCTCATTGTTTCACTGAATTAGAGAAGGCAGTGATCCATGTGTTTAACTGGTTAGTTTTCTGTGACTATGGTTTCTGTCTTTCTGCTCTCTGATGCCCTCTCTCAGAGCCTACCATCTTACTGGGGTTTCTATGACCTTGGACGTGGGGTATCTCTTCATGGCCGGCCCAGCAGAGTGCACCTGCCTTTCGTGTCCTGGACGTAGTGTTTCTTCTCATTGGATGTGGGGTGTCTCCTTACGTCCTCACTCCTAACCTTAGATGTGAGGTATCTCATTTCAGTTACTCCAGTGCCACACCCCACCACTGCTCCTGGAAATATTAGAATGAGCATAATTTACAGGAAGTGGTAGAAGAAAATAAGAACATCAAGAAGACAGTCTGACCTTGCAAAAATGATACAGTCCTCTTGTTAATCCTTCCCATAGATCTCTTTCTAAATCCCCAGAAGGCAAATGGTAGTGACCAAGGTGTTGCTGCCTATTGTTTTAGTTGTGATGCCATGGCATCTATGCCTCCCAAAGCCTCCCCTAACCAAGCCACTGGACTGCAGTAGCCATGGGGCAGCATAGAGAGTCACAAGCCCTCCCAAACCACTGGAGCCACCTAGCACTTTCCCCCAGACAGTTTGCCAGGAGTGTTGGTGTCACTTTCTCCATCAAAGGATTTGTTGTCTGTGGCTACCAATCTTAGCACCAGTCCTCTGGAATCCTGAGAACATAAAGAGACCACCGTTCCAGCTTGCAAACTACATGTCAGGAAAAAAAAAAAAAAAAAGAGAGAGAATCTAATCCAATCCAAACTCAAGGGCTTCAACCCACGGACATATATATGGTTCTCAATCCCAATTAGGGCAATTATAAGCAGCAAAACTGCAGCTCCAGGCAAGCTCATCATTAACAACTGCATCCATGCCAGAGACATGTCATGAGTACAGATAAAGTGTACAGGCTTTAAGTCCTCTAGTAACTCAAGAAATTGTGCCAACAAGACCTCTAGACATTTCATCTTAGCCAAGCCTAAATGACAGAAGCTGTGTTGTAACACATCAGGCCAAAGGCCTGCTTAGCTGAGTACTAGGCACAAGACACTGTGGAGAAGACCGTATACCATATAACCAACCACATACTTGGAATTTCACCTATGTGTCTTTGAATGCTTCTCTTCTTATGCAAAAGGAAGACAGCACTAACTTGAAAGTCACATTTTTGTATCAGGATTTTTGTTCACTTTTCTAACTGTACCAATTGTGCTGAACTACTTCCTGCCATTAAATATGGCCCAATTTATAGTAAACCTCCTACTGTGCCAGAGGCTCTCAAGAAAATGTAAAGCAGATAAGATGCAAAAGTACACACAAGCCGAGCTTCTAAGTAGTGTTGGAAATGACAAATGTTGGGAAGTAGGACATGACTTGGCTGATTGGAATTCTTTATGTGTGGTTTAGATTTGTCACCTGTGGGCAGTGTATGTGATGAGGGGAGAGACCTAATAAGAAGTAGCTGGGAGAAATATAGATCAGCAAGCCTTGTAAATAGTTTATTTGTTCCATGGGCTTCTTTTTATTTTCCATTTTCTCATTGATTGTGTATATGAATGCAAGGGTTTTCTGTATATTAATTTTATATCCTGAAACATTGAGATGTTAGTGATTAGCTCTAGTTATTTTCTGGTGGTGTCTTTAGGGTTTTCTATTTGATAGATCATGTCTGCAGCAAACAGTGAGACTTTAATTTCTTCTTTTCCAATCTGGATTCCTTTCATTCCTTTATTTATTTTTCTTCTCTGTTGGCTGTGACTAGGACTTCCAAAACTATGATGAATAGTAGTGATGAGAGTGGACACCTTTGTCTTGTTACTGATTTTAGAGGAGAAACTTTCAATTTTTCACCAGTGAGGAAAATGTTTGCTGTGAGTTTGTTACATATGGCTTTATTATGTTGGAATATGTTCCTTCTCTCCCTGCTTTCTGGAGGGTTTTTATATCATAGGAGGATGTTGAATTTTGTTGAAGTCTTGCCTGCCTTTCTTGAGATAATCATATGGTTTTTAATCTTTCAATTTATTAATATGGTGTATCACATTGATAGATTTGTGATGTTGAAGAATCCTTGCATCCTACTTGGCCACGGTGTCTGATCTTTTAAATATGTTGTTGGATTCTGTTTGCTGGAATTTTGTTAATGATTTTAGTATTTATGTTCATCAGTGATATTGGCCTGTAGTTTTCCATTTCTGTGGCATCTTTGGTTTTGGTATTACAGTGATGGTGGCATTGTAAAATTAATTTGAGAGTTAACATTTCTCTGCCGTTTTCTGGAAGAGTATACACAGGATAAGAGTTAGCTCTTCTTTAGATTTTTGATAGAATTCATCTGTGAAGCCATTTGGTCCTGGGCTTTTGTTAGTTGGAAGATTTCTTATTACAGCTTTGTTTCTATGCCTGTGATGGGTCTGTTAAGATTTTCTATTTCTTCCTGGTTCAGTTTTGGAAAATTATACTTTTCTAAGAATGTCTCCATTTTTTCAACCTGACCATTTTATTGGGATATAGTTGCTCACAGTAGTCTCTTACGATCTTTTGTATTTGTGTTGTCTGTTGTGATTTCTCCGTTTTCATTTCTGATTTATTGATTTGACTATTTTCCCATTTCTTTCTTGATGAGTCTGGCTAATGTTTGTCTATTTTATTTATTGTCTCAGAGAACCAACATTAAGTCTTTGTGATTTTTGCAATAGTCTCCTTTTCTTTTTCATTGATTTCTGCGAGGACTTTTATGGTTTCCTTCCTTCTACAAACTTTGCAATAAACAAGTTTATTTATTTCAGGATGGTGGGAGACGTGTACACTCTTGGCAATTCATGTAGATATATGGCAAAAACCACCACAATATTGTGAAGTAAGTAGCCCCCAATTAAAATAAATTTTACAAAAAGGAATAACAAAGAACTAACTTTTTTAGTAAACTAAAAAGTGATTATAGTAAAAATATATCTGGTAATTTCTCTGGAACTGTGGTGGGCAGTGTGGAGTCAGTCCAGTATCAGATAGTTCCTTGTTCTGGTTTGGGCTTGTTCTCAAGTTCCATAGGTGTCTCTAAAAGACACAGTTTCCAGTATTAAATGCTGGCTTTTAATCTCTTGCACTTGTCACTTCCAGAGCAGTTCCTCCTCCGTTTCTTATTTTGGCTTCTTCTGTTCACAAGTCTCCTCAGTTACATGGTTCAAAATAGCCTGGAGTTAAAACTCCTCTCCAGGCCCTCCCCACCATTCTATGCAAAACAAAGAACTCTCTCACTCAAAGAAAAAATGGACATTAAGGTTGATTATGCCCAGTTCCCAGCCGGTCCAGCCTCTGGCTGATCTCCAAACTTCCTTTCCCCAGCCCTTTAAGAGATAACTACTCCGAACAACCTTGGAGAAGAACAGGCCTCCTTAAGACAGTAACTTTTCACATACATGCCTATATATACTTACTCTTTTCTTGGGTAAGTGCAGCAGCTTGCTAATCTGACTGCTGCCCCTTCTCACCTCATTAAAGGTGATCTGATCCTCTAAACTATCAGTCTCTCTCTTTTTCTGAACCTCACCTTCTCTAACTCCCTTACCTTACAGTAAAGGTGGCCACTAACTTAGGCTCACTTGTTCAGTTGTGTTTTGGGGAGGAAGGGACACAGCAAATACTACTTGCATGTGTGGGGAGTGCTCACAGTGGATAGCCCACACTGGGTTTGCCACAACCCAAGTGGAATGTGCTTCCTGGATCTGCACTGCTCAGTCTCCAGGGTGCTTTGCATGATCACCATCCCAAGTGGGCCCTGCATTTCATGCAGTTCCCAGGATTATTTTGATCATGTTCTCAGGTGCTCTGCAGGGGTACAGACCCAGATGGGCTGTGTACTTTGTGCCCTTCCCAGGTTTGAGCCTCTCAGGTGACAGGGTGCTCTTTGAGTGCACTGTCCACTGTGGGTCATGCGTCTTACTCACATGCCTGGTCCAGCTGCTCACTTGGCCCGGTGCACTGAGAGAGCACAGTCCCAAGTGTGCCATGTGTCTCATCTGGGGAGCTGATCTCAGGCTGTGATACTCCTGGCTGATGTCAAACAATCCAGGATCCCAGGAAAACGGGTTAGCAATTGGGAGCCTGTTGAGAATTTGGTGGAAGATGCAGTCTTTGGGGTCAAGATTGCAGCAGCCCCTTGCCTTCCATCTTTTGCTGTCACTCTCCTGCCTCTCTGTCTTTGGTGAGGGAGGTCCCTATATGTCAGGCAGCACTGACTTGCTCTCCTTTGGTATCTCCTCAACCTTTTGTTCTGTGAATGTGCCAGGGATTAGAGCCTTTAATGGGAAAAGTCTTCTTCTTCTTCTTTTTTTTTTTTTTGGTCTCTCTGGCAATCCCAAGGTTCGGGTTGCTATCTCACATCAGTTCCCTCAGAGTGTCCTCAACAATAAAATCAATAAACAATAAAATCAATAAACAATAAAATGATTGACATTCAACCCAGTCCTTATCTTAAGGGCCAATAATGCACCCCATGGCTTCTTGCCCAGCCCCCACTCACTGGTAGCAGACACAAGCATTCTGGCCACTTCGCTGCTGGTCATTACCGTTAAGCGCATATTCTGTGAGCTTCACCCCACTCCTTGTTATATTGACCTCTGAGATTCCAAAACTCTCACAGACATGCATGTGAGAGGGTTTCCTACTGTGTGAAAACTTCTCCTTCATGATTCCCTCTCCAGAAAAAGTCTCCAACCACAAATCATTTGTCTCTGTTTTTGTCTTTTATATTTTGCCCTACCTAATCCTGAAGAGATTGGGCTGCCTGTCTTGGTGTTGATGTCCTATGTCAGTGTTTAGAAGTTGTTATGTGGAGGTTCCTCAGCATTCAAAAGATCTTTTGATGAATTTTTGGGGAGAAAGTAGCCTCTCCATACTATTCTTCTGCCATCTTAGGACCACCCCTATAATGTTCTCTTATGATTGTATTTCTGTGTTGTTTGTTATGAATTCTCCATTTCCACTTCTAATTTTATTGAGTTGACTCTTCTCCCTTTTTTTATTGAAGGGTCTGGCTCAGGATTTGTCTCTTTTGTTTATCTACTCAAATAAATAGTTTTATTGATTTTTCTGTAATCTCCTTCATTTCTTTCTACCAACACTGGTGTGTGTGTGTGTGTGTGTGTGTGTGTGTGTTGATTCTTTTTCTATTTGCTTTGGATGTAAAGTTAGGTGTTCTGTTTGATTTTTTGTATGGATGATCTATCCATAGGTGGGAGTGGGGTATTAAAGTCTGTCACTATTATTATGTTACTGTCAATTTTCCCTTTATGATTTGTTAACATTTTCCTTATGTACCGAGGTGCTTCTATGTTGGGTCCATATATATTTATAATTGTTATATCTTCTTTCTTGATTGACCCATTGGTCATTATGTAGGTTCTTTCTTTGTATCTTATAATGGTCTTTATTTTAAAGTGTGTTTTAACAGATATGAATATCTCCTTCACTTTCGAGGTCCAAGTCACTCAGTCTCACAGGGATGCTGGGAGCACGCAGTTCCAGATTGGCCATATGTCTCCTCAACATCCCAGGTAAAGCCACTTAGGTTCCTGGGTGTTCCCCGGAGTGGAACATTCCCAGGTGGGCCGTGCATCTCAGGAGATCTGGTTGGAAGCTGTGACACTCCTGGCAGATATGAACACTCCAGGATCTCTGGAAGAAGTGATTTGTGGCTGGCAGCCAGCTCACACTTAGAAGTAGATGCAGTCTCTGGGGTGTAGATTACTACAGGTACTCACTTTCTGCCTCTGGCTGCCACACATCTGCCTCTCTGCCTCTGCAGTGGGCCTAAGAGTACCTGGCTTGCTCTCCTTTGGCATTCACTAGGATTCAACTCTTTGATTCACACTGTGCCAGGGGTCACAGTGTGGCTTTAAAGGTTTCCTTCAAAAAAGGCCCTTTGTTTTTCTTTGTCTCTCTGGTGTTCCCACAGTTTGGGTTGCTATGTCACATTAGTCCCCTCAGAGTGTACTCAGGACTTTTAATCCTGATCCTTACTCTAAGGACTGATGATGCTGCCCACATTTCTGCATCCATCTCACACTTGGTGCTGGGAAATAAGAGTTGTGAGCAGTTTCTTCACTGATAATTGCACTTTGGTGGCAATTCTGTGGTGACTTTCCCCCGCTTCAGTTATCCTGCCCTCGGACAATCCAAAGTTCCCCATGTACCCACCTGTGAGAGGGTTTCCTATGGTGTGGAGACTACTCTTTCTTCATGATTCCCTCCGCAGGATGAGTCTCCATCCATAAGTCCTTTGTCTCTTTTTGTGTTTATCTGTCATCCTACTTTATTAGAAAGATATTGGTGTGCCTTTCTGTGTATCTAGGGACCTCAGTCAGCATTCAGAAGTTGTTTTGTAGAAGCTGTTCCACATCCAGATGATCTTTTAATGCATTTTTGGTCTTCCTGTACTCTTTGTCTATAATCTTGAGACCACCTCAGACATGCTTCAAGTGCTGAGCTGGTGCTTTTAAGAATGCGTGCCACAACTCCTGAGCTTGCATTCTACAGTATAGCTCCCATCACTAACAAGCCTGTGGTCTAGAGCAGACATGGAAAGCTAGTGGGATGGCACTCTGGACCTGTGTCTGACAACTCCCGAGTCTGAATTCAAGTATAAGTGCTGAAACTACTCAATTTGCAGATGTAGCACAGCACCCTTCCTGCCACTATTGTGCTTGCACTTTAGAGCAGGTTGTCTGAAAACATCCAACTGGTTCATGGAAAGATATATCCAGCCACTACTGAGCCTGCATTCTAGAGCACAGTCCCACCACTATGTATGTAGCCGATGCACTACAGCAGAATGGCTAAAACTCCTCAGTTTCCTTCTGGAACATGGGACTTTCTACTATTGAACTTGCATCCTACAACAAATGTTCCACAAGTATGGAGTCTGTGCACTAAAACTGGCATACCCCAAATACTTTCCTTGACTTCTGGAGCGTGTGTCTTGTAAATGCTAAAACACTGCTTTAGATGAGCTGTGCTGCAATCACTGAGCTTGCCAGAGCATGCCTAAACCCACATTTAATACCACACCTACTGCCACAATGGTTTATGCACTCTAAAAGCTATGAGGACACAGGAAGTAAGCCCAGACTGCAGTCTAAGTGTGCTACAAGTATTGAGTTTCACTCTGGATCATGCATCTCACCAGTACTGAATCCTGGTACTAAAATATACAGGCTGTAGTTACTGAGATACACACTGGAGCACATGTCACACCATGAGTGAGTTTCACAGTAAGCAAGTGTACTGCAACTACTCAACCCATGCACTAGAGTATGCATTCACAACCACTATTGGTACACTCAGGAGACTGTACTCTGGAGCACAGATGCTGCAACTACTAGCTTCCTCTATGAACAACACATTTCACCACTAATGAAATAGCAGTCTAGAACAGATATGTCCAAGCTACTAACCTTGTACTCTGGAGAACCTATCACATCATTACTAAATCTGAATGCTAAACACATGTGCTGCCACTTTGGACCATGAGTCTAGGAAAGCATCTGCAATTACTGTGTTTGCACTCTGAAGCATGTGTTCCACCACTACTGAGACTGAGCTCTACAAAACACATTCTCTAACTTCTGAACTTGAAGTATGGAGCACATGTCCCACCACTACTCAACTTGTACTCCTGAGCTTGCATATGAGGCTCACATTTTCCACTACTGAACAGGTTCTCTAGCAGTCATCACACCAATACTGAGTTTGATTTCTATAGCATCTCTGAGTACCACGGAGCCCAAATGTACAGCATGCATTCATCAAAACTACTGATTTCATCCTCTGTAGCATGTGCCACACAATTATGCAGTTGCACTCTGAATCATGTTTCTTACAGCCACTGTATCTCACATTATGGTACTTTTACTGCAACTAATGAGTTGGCTTTCTGGAGCACATGAACAACCACTACTAAGCGCATGCTCATGTGCATGCATCTGGCCCCTAAAAAGCCTGTGCAATAGGAATGCTGCTGCTACTGAACTTGCAATCTGGAGCCTGTGCTCTGCAATTAGTATGCCTGTGACCTTAAGCATTGTGCTACAACATTGTTGTCTGGAGCATTCCTCCAGTGTCTATTTGCTTGTATTCCAAAGGATGAGTCCTGCCTCTCCTAAACTTGTGCTCTTGGTAGACATGAAAAATCAGCTGAACTTTCACTCTGGAATGTTTTCCCCACAACTTAGGAACTCGAATTCTGAGGTGTAAGTGAAAGGTTGCTGCTATGAGCCAGGAATGATGCTAGGATTCTTGGCCTCTGAAAGGGAGATGGGAGGGGGGATCGGGATGGGGAATAAGTGTAAATCTATGGCTGATTCATATCAATGTATGACAAAACCCACTGAAATGTTGTGAAGTAATTAGCCTCCAACTAATAAAAAAATTTAAAAAAAAAATAAAATAAATCTTGACCCAGTAAAGAGGCTTGATCACTCAGAACTTTTGCGTAATAAGGTTTTATTAAATAATAAAAGAGATATAGAAAGTTTCTGACATAGACATCAGAAGGGATCAGAAAGAGTGCCCCCTTGTTAGTTTTTAGCAAGGAATTATATACCTATTAGCAAGCTGGAGGAGAAGGGGACAACAGAAGATGTGATGGCTGGGTGGCATCACCGGCTTGATGGACTTGAATTTGAATAATCTCCGGGAGTTGGTGATGGACAGGGAGGCCTGGTGTGCTGCGATTCACGGGGTCACAAAGAGTCAGACAGGACTGAGTGACTGAATTGAGCTGAACTGAATTAGAGAAAAGAAACACCTCAAAACTGAGGGAGTGGCAGCAGGTGCCTCACCCAGAGCATGTATTTTAAGATAGCATTGGCAGAAGGTTAGTCATCCTGGGCCATAAAACAACTGACATGAATTTTAAATAAAGACAGATTTCCAAGCAAATAGTGAGTTCATTAACATAGCTTAAGAGAATATATCAATGAGTAGAAGATACTGATTTGCTGAGCCATTATCTGTTCTGAGTCTTAGGCAGAACTGACTTGAAGGAACCAGATTCTAGGTTCTAGTAAACACACAGTTCATCCACATAGCTTAAGAAAAACATTTCCATAAGAAAAACACATTTGAGAAAAGTTAGTTTCAGGTGGAACCAGATGTCATCATGGCAACACAGAACTTTTAAAGAAAGCTCCTTTTAATATTTGAATAGAGAAGGAAAAAAAAAAAAAAAGCACGACACTTGTAG
>NC_057420.1:7056692-7088345 GCF_019320065.1 Cervus canadensis
TGTGCCCCATTGCATGCCTATATCCCTTAGGGCCCACAGCATTCTGGCTGAGGGCCCCTGTCCTCCCTATCTCTGGAACTTTCTTTGTGCACCTGCCTACCTGTGCCCCCAGGGCTCCCTCCGTGTAGCTGGAAAAGGCCAACGAGATGCCCAAGGCTCCAACAGGCCCAAGAGACCGTGGCAGTCCTGGACAAATACAATGTCGTGAAGAAGGTGCACATGCATCTACAGGGTCTCTTCCAGTACAAGGCATGGGGTCTGAGACCAAAAAGGGAAGGTGGCATCCCTAGAACTAGTCCCTTCAGTTTACTACTACACAGACCCACAGAGTCCCCGAACGGATGATGCCCTGGGAAACTGGCCCTTTTAGACCCACAGCTCCTGCCCCACTTTGGCAGAAAGCAACATTTCTATTTCAAGTGCACCCAGAGGGCTTGATCACACCCAAGGCTCAATCATTTGATAAATGCCAGGCCTTTATTGCAGTTGCACTCACTAGGCCCAGGTAGGACTCTGGAAAGACAAGCATGCCTGCTTACCTACCTAGTCCATGCACCAAGGACGGCAGTCCCCAGTTGTGCCCACGGATATCAACAACGGTCACCTGGAACATAGGGTCCCTCTCAGTGCCGCCTTGTGCAGATCCACTAAGACCAAATCGGAGATTCTGTCCCAGCGAGACTGCCAGAATCCACCCTCAATATCAGACTGTCACCTTCGCCACTCTGGCCTTAAAGCCAGGGGCAAGACCCTAGAGGAGGGAAGGGATTCACCTCAGGGTGTTGAGCATGAACCATGACGCATCTATTGTCAGGACCATGGAAAACCAGCAGTCTCTGTGCGGACCCCAGGGCCCTCCTTGTCTCCCACTGTCCCAGGGTCCCTTGGGACAAACAGCCAGCCTACCTTCCTTGTGCTCTCCCACTTCCCTGCCTCACAGGCACACGCCGGCAGAAGGACACACACGTACCCCCCAAACATGTGCTCTCCTCGCCTTTCTGCACTGCCAGGGAGGGTGCAAGTGCTTGGTGGCATGCCACGATCACACCCTGTGCCTGCTAGGATGCCTGGGGTTTCGCACGGACAGCCTACCTCAGCAGAGCTGACATGTAGTGTTGGATCGTGCCAGTGTGTGCTCCTTCGGGAGGGAGCGTGCTGCCTGACGGGCTGGTCCTGGGCAGCATGGGGCCAGGACTTCTCCCGTGTATCCTTCTCAAGTGTGGAACAAGGCTCCAGGGAAGCAGGTTCTCTGTGCCTCCTCCTCTTTCAGGTCTCTGCCCTTCTCTACAGGACCTTAGCCTCCTCACCACCCCGGGTCCTGCCATAGCCACGTCCAACATTTCTATCGGCCGGCCTGCTCTGCCACAGACTCAGGGGTCCACAGGCAGTGGTTTCAAAGCCGCACCCCACCTGATTTGCACTGGGCGAATCCTCTGACCACCCATCCCTCCACCTGGTCCAAATACACAAAATAACACGGTAAAAAATGTGAACGTGTATTCCTTTTTGGTCTAGTTGCACACATGGGAGCCATGCTCTGAATTAGCACTGGCCATCCTTTCCTCTTTCCCTCCCTGGACAGGAGCACTGCAGAGATAGGTCGACCAATGACCCTCAGTCTTGTGACGCCTCGTGCCTCCTCTTCTCATCGCTTGGCAGTTCCTCTCCTGACACCTTCATCTGTGTGTCTGCCCTGAGCCAGAAACACACACACACACACACACACACACAGAAACTCACATTAACACAGGTGACACGAGACCACATGTGTATATACACACACATGCTGGGCATGGGGACACAAACACAAAGACGGAACACAGCTCTCTCAGTATCTGAAGACGCCCGTGCCCAGCAATATGGGAAATGGCATCAGTAGGCACCATGTCCTTGCCTTGGGGCCCCCTGTCCACCTCGTCCCACAGCTGTTCCGTATTTTCCCAAGCCGGCCTCAAGCCGGTGTCAGCGTGGCCTGCGTGGTGGCGGTGAGACAGCGAGTGGTGGATGTGGAAATTCACAGACGACCCCAAAGTCAGAACCTAAGTGCACTGGCAGCCCAGGGAGGACGCCCGTCCAGTCGTAGGCTATGCCAGGAGCAGTGGCGGGAGGGAAGGACCCAGACAATCTCAAACTTTCTGGGCAGCAGAAGGCCGGGGATAGCGCGATTGACCGAAGGATGATTCTGACAAACAGACGTCATTCACCCTGCCTCCAGCAGAATCTCGGAGGATTCTGGCATTGCAACCACAGCTGTTTGGAGGGAGACTTCCTTCACTCACGGCCACACCGAGTCCCCAAGCCTCCAGTCTCAGCACGTCACCTGCTACGTGCATGTCCCAAACCCAGGCTCCCCAGCCAGCTTGCATGAGCCTGAGGATTTCCATCTGGGCAAGGACAGTGCCCCAGCCTCTACACGGATGTCCCCTCAGGGCCCTGCTGCAGACCCGCTCAACACCTGTGTCTCTGTCAGCTCCCCCTCGTGGCACAAATTTCCTCCCTGGGGTAGAACTTCAGGGGATCATCCCACAAGTCCTGGCCAATGATCTGATGGCAATAAGAGCAAGGTCAACCCGGGGCTGACCAGGCCCCTAACCCTCCCATGAGAAGCCAAGAGCTCCAACATCAATCGCCAACTGTGCGCAGGCCCAAGCCAAACCCACCTCAGCAATCCTGTTCAATTCTGGGCAGTTGTGGCCTGACAGCCAATTGCAAAACTTCAGGCTCCTGGTGTCCAGTCTGTAGCTGGGTGCTCCCCATTCAAAGTCCCAGAACCAGTGGACTGGTGTGGAACGACGTGCCCTATACCCTGTAGAAAGACAGGGGAGACAGGGGCGATTTTGGCAGCTGAAGCATCCACCCACACCCCACCCCGGCCCCCTTGCGAACCCACACTCACCACCATGGGAGCCACGTTTACCAGTGATATCAAGGTAATATCCCATAACAATCACCGTGTTCCCGAAGTATGGGTTGTCCCGAAAGGAGAAGATCAGCTTGCATCGGGACCGTGGATGGCTCCGCACCTGCACCTGCCAGCACAGGGAGGAGGGAAAAGGTGCAAGCATCGAGGGCCCTCTGCTTGCCTCCCAGGCAGGCCTTAAAAGCCTCCGTGACGCCTCTGCAAAGTCTCACAGTACAGCCCCTGGATAACACCATCCCCCACCTCCCTGTCAAGTGCCATACCCACCCATCTTCAGCCTCCCTCACTGACCTTGAAGTCGATCATGTACCTAAGAAAATCTTCATCCTGAGTGCTGATTATGATTGACACTTGAGGGTGGCTCATAATCTGCTGTGGGTCAACGAGACATTCAGGCCACATGCCGGGCCAAGAAGAGCCAGGGGCAACAGCCCTAGTCTGGCCTGGAGAAGGACACTGGAACAGGAATCTGCAAGGATGCTGGGCACTCGCGCTTGCATGGTCACGACTCATATCTTCAGGCCCTGCCATACCATCAGACCTGCTTGTGGCTCTGGGTTCCCTGTGCTGTTCTGCAGCTCAGGTGGTCTGTAACCCAACAGCAGGGGCTATTTCTCACCTCTCCTGCCCGCCTCCTGGCCCGTGTTTGCTGAGTAGTAGCATGTCACTGGTAACATGGTTAGGACTTGCAGTCCTTGTGACTACCGTATCTGAAAGAAACTGGTGTGTGTGTGTGTTTCTATGTGAGTCTGAATGTGTGTGTATCTCTGGGTGTGTGTGTGTGTGTGTGTGTGTGTGTGTGTGTCTGCATGTGTATGCGAGACTCCCATGTCTCAGCTATTTCCAGGGATCATCCACATTTACAACAATAAATGTGTGCAGTTGCTGCTCTAGTGTACTCTCTCTGGTCATCCTGACCAGGAGGCCCTGGGTACTGATCCTCCTCAGATGCAGGCCTGAAGGGGAAACCCCGAGTCATGGCTGTGACACTTACAGGTGTGGCTCTGACCAGATACTCCTCGGCTGTGCCTTTGGAACCTGCCAATGCCCAGGACCACATTTCCGTCAGCGGCCTGCAACACCCTACCTCTGCCCTCGCCACACACCCGCACACCCCACTCCTGCACATGCTCCTGCTTCTGCTCCACCTCCTCCTCCTCTTCCGGACAGACAAACACCTAGGAGCAGCAGGAAGGATACAGCTTTGGCCCAGAAGCCAGGGATGCCATGGAGGATGGTGCCTCTCCGAGCCAAGTGACGCTTCCTCCTCAGATGGTTCATGCGCATGAAGCGAACGGAGGCCCGGCGGTTTTCCTCATGCAGGGAGCTCACTTCCAACTGCAGGGCGGTCCGTGCCTGTAGCGCATTTGGCGCCGGCCACTCACTCGGGCCTCCAGGTCTTTCCAGGCCCTGCTCCTCCACCGTCTTCTCCTCCAGCTCCTGGGAGGACCCCTGATCCCGCTCCTCATCTGCCACAACCTCCACCTCCTCCATGACGTCTTCCGCCAGCAGCTGGCACACCTGCCCGATCCACGCCGCGTCTCCATCCACCAGGGCCTCGCTGCTGTCCTCCGCCGCTTCCACCACGTACAGGGTGACCTCTTTGCCTGCTGTGCCACCTGGTGGCTGCAAAGCCCTAGCCGTGCACGGCATCGTGACGGCAGGCCCCCTGGCCACTGCCACCTGAGCACCCGGGCTCCCAGCTAAGAAGGTCCGGAGTCCCGGCACGCTCCCGCCTTCCTCTGGCCGCCTCTCACGCTCCTCTGGGACATGGCTGTGACCCCGAGCGCGGGCAGATGCGAAGGGACCGGACATAATAGCACAGCAAACGGTGCACAATTGCGGCCGGGCTGAGGTAACCCGGTGTGGCTCGCTAGCTCTTTGCGGTGGGGTGAGAGCGGAATGGTCAGGAAGTGGGGCCTGGTGTGTGGCGGGTGGCCTGAGGCTGAAGAAAGGGGTTCCGGAGAGGCCACCACAGGGTGCACGGAGATCAGCCCAACACGCGGGACCCCTAGGCTGTGAGACAGGCTCAGGCTGCTGGGTCAAATCGAGACCAATGGCAGAGAGGGTAGTGGGCGGCACCCTGAGGGAAACTCCCCTAGACCAGAGGGTGGTTTCCATGATTCCTGGGCTTCAGCGCCCCCACGTGGAGCCACTCGGCTTCAGGGAGGGCATGGTTATTGCATCTGGCCTTACTACAGCCGCTGGCATTGAATTGGCTTCTGGAATTTCAAGCCATGTGTTCTCGCTCTGTAATTCAAAGAGCACACTGCTGTGTCCCATGGGACCGCCCATCCGTGGCAGGTCTCCCTGAGTATCTAAAGGCTAGGCAGGGGCGCAAACTGGCTCGATACTTTCCTTCGTGGGACTCGATCCTGCTGCTGTCTGGATGGTAGGGGAGTGTGTACAAACCCCAACGTTTGCAACACTTGACCTCCACTCTTCAGGGGCACCAGAGCCATAAGTCAGAGATCTCTCTCTTTGTCTCTGCTTCTCGCCTATCACTGTTTGTTGTTATCCTGCTGTGTGTGCACCAGGTTATGCTGTCTGTGTGTCTGTGACTCTCTAAGTGGTTACTGTGGTCCTCTGCCATTCTCCGGACACCAGCGCTCAGAAGAGACGCTTCACCTTGGAGTGAAGGCAAGCCCTTCTCCTCCTCAGTGAGTCTCACCCATGGCAGATGAGACTGTTCTGGGCCACAGGGTCAGAGGGTGCTCTCTCAAACTGGAAATCCCACTTAGGGTAGTCACTGCTGAAGCTCAGTTGGGGCCGGTCGACCCTCCCTCCCTCGCTGGGCAGACATGAGCACTCCACAGGACTCTGGTGTCACGGCCGCACTTTGCGCAGAGGGAGAAATGTGTCACAGTCTGCTGGCATGACAGAACTCCCTGAACCTTGCTGGAATGCCTACCAGTGAGAGGCTATGGACACCAGTGCGTTGAGTTTCACTACACCCCAGTGTCGGAGGCCTGCCCGATGGCCCGTTTACCCTATCGAGGCCCTTTCAAGGAGGTTCTGTTCTCCAGGTGAGAACACATCCCAGCCTACCAAGTGGCCCAAGCCCGTGGGGCTGGTTCCTGCAAGACATCAACCTAAGCCATCCTTCTGATAATCCTCATAGGCGGTATCTGCGTTCTGCAAAGGGTACAAAGAGAGATGTCTCACACTTGATGATTCTGCAGGTAGCAGGTGCTTATGCTCCAGTGCTGCTGTATCTCTGAAACCTTACACAAAAGGCAAGGGGTGCTCATGCTCCTGGCCAGGACATGGAAAGAATGCCTAGCACTTAAGACGGATGCCAAGGCCCTCATAGCTGTTTGTCCAAAGGGCTGTTGGCTCACCCAGCACACCTCCTGTTCTGGGACTGCAGCCCATCCTGTGTCTCGGCCCCTGTGCACTCAGTGATCATGCCCAGGTGGTTTCCTCCTGCCTCTCCTTTCTGCCAGGAGTCTGGGCTGCAGGCGTTTTTTCCATGTAGAATTTGCTAACTCAGTGAGATCATAGGGCTGCTTCCGCTGGCAAACATTCCACTGGAATGGAATAACGTGTCTTATATCCTGAAGAAAGTCAGGAGAGACAGGGGCAGTTGCCCCATCTGAAGCATCCCCCCCCCCCGCCCCATCTTCCTTGCACACCCCCACCCCCCCCCCCAGGATCCACCTACCAATTTGATGCCAAGGCAATATTCCTTAATGATTACTGTATTCCAGAAGTAGGGTCTGTCCCAAAAGGAGAAGATCGCTGCAGCAGGACCGTGTATGGTTCTGCACCTGCACTGCCAGCACAGGGCAGAAGGGAATGTTTCAAGCTTCGAGGGGCCTCAGCTGCCTCCAGGACGAGAGTATTAACACCTCCCCACCACAACCTCTCCAAATTTCTCCAGCACAGGTCCATGGATTAACATGATCCCCCAACTCCCGTCAAGTGTCATAACCCCCCATCACACTTACTGTGGCATCCTTTTTGTGCATGCTCAAATTCAATCTTGGTCAGTTTCTCAGGTATTCACAGAAGGATCCAGATCCATTGGACCTAGTGCATTTCCTCAGAGGAGTTTCTTTCATGTTGACACTCTTGGCAGCTGTAAATTTTTCCCAGGTCCCAGGAAGACATGGTTAGCAGTTGCTCATGTTCATCTGTCACAGCTTGGCAAACAGCTGTAAAACTCCTGGGCCTAAAAGGTCCTGGCCTTCTGCCTTTCCATTTGTCAACATCCTGAATCTGTCCCCGAGAGCACCACAATGGAAGCTGGCTGCCTCCTTTGGTAAATACTAGGGCACAGTCTGTTCTGTGAGCAGCTCAGTGGTGGCAGTGTGGTCTTAGAGCCTTCCCATGGGAAAATTCCTTTTCTTTTTTTATGTTTGTCTGTCTGGCATTCTGGTGGTTCAGGCTGCTACATCACATTAGTCCTCTGAGTGTCCTTAGAGCATTCAAACCTCATCTTTATTCTAAGGGCTGAAGATGCAGAGGGCCCCTCTGTACATAGTCCCCACTCATTGTTGGTGGACATGAGACTGTGAGGCAATTCTCCACTGGTAATTGCCTTTTTGGCTTGAAATCTGAGATGGTTTTTTGGGGGCTTTGGTTATCCTACCCGCTGAGATTCCAAAGTGGTCCACTGAATCAACCTCTGAGAGGGTTTCCTGTGGTATGGAAACTCCTCCTTCCCTAATTGCTTAAGATGAATGGTGTCCAAAGAATAAGAATTAACTTGGGAACAGGGACCAGGCTTGATAACTCAAGAGCTTTTGTGTAGCAGCGTTTTATTAAAGTGAAAAAGGACAGACAAAGCTTCTGACACAGACATCAGAAGGGTGATGGAGCATGCACCCCTTTGCTGGTGTTAGCAAGGGAGTTACATACTTTTTAAACTAGCTATTGCAATAAATTAAAAAAAAAATGTCTCAAGGTTGTAAAAATTTTACCAGGCCTACTCCCATAATTTACATTTTAGGGTAACAGGATTAAAAAATAACAATAGAAAGATCCTACCAGAACCTCTCCCATAATATAACTTCTAAAATATTAGGATTAGTCAGAAGGTTTTCAGGAAAGAGAAACTGTCCTCAAGCACAATACATTGTTGATATATAATCCCAATTACAGAGTTAAACTGAGTTGTTTGTGGTGTAATCATCAGTTCCAGGCTTAAAGAAAAAAAAAATGTAATTAAGACTCAGGAATACAGAAAAACAAACAAGCAAACAAATAAAAATACAAAACATGTTTGCCCTTTTCTCCTTCTTGAGAATTCCAGAACCCTATCTCTTCCTCAAGAACCCAGACACCTTTCTCCTCTGTGGGGAGCCTAGAATTCTTATCAATCTGCCTAGGTATTGACTCTCTCTTTCCCAATACAAGTTCAGTTCAGTTGCTCAGTCATGTCCAACTGTTTGTAACCCCAAGGACTGCAGCACACCAGGCTCCCCTGTCCATCACCAATTTCCATAGCTTACTCAAACTCATCTGCTGAGCTAGTGATGCTAACTAACCATCTCATGCTCTGTCGTCTACTTCTCCTCCTGCCTTCAATCTTTCCCAGCATTGGGGTCCTTTGCAAGAGTCAGTTCTTTGCATCACATAGCCAAAGTATCATAGCTTCAGCTGTAGCATCAGTCCTTCCTTTAAATATTCAGGACTGAATTTCTTTAGGAATGACTGATTTTATCTCCTTGCTGTCCAAGGGACTCTCAAGAGTCTTCTTCAACACCACAGTTCAAAAGCATCAATTTTACAGGCCTCAGCTTTCTGTATAGTCCAACTCTCACATCCATACATGACTACTGGAAAAATAATAGCTTGGACTAGACAGACTTTTGTTGGCAAAGCAAGGTCTCTGTTTTTAAATATGCTGTCTAGGTTGATTATGACTTTTCTTCCAAGAAGCAAGTGTCTTTTAATTTTGTGTTGTAGCCACCATCTACAGTGATTTTGGGGCCAAGAAAATAAAATCTCTCACTGTTTCCTTTGTTTCCCCATCTGCTTTCCATGAAATGATGGGACCAGACGACCTGATCTTAATTTTTGAATGTTTTGAATTTTAAGCCAGCTTTTCCACTCTCCTGTTTCACTTTCATCAAGATGCTCTTTAGTTCCTCTTCACTTTCTGCCACTTGGGTTTTGTCATCTGTATATCTGAGGTTATTGATATTTCTCCCAGAAATCTTGATTCCAGCTTGTGCTTCATCCAGTCTGGCATTTCACATGATGTATTCTGCATCTAATTTAAATAAGTAGGGTTACAATTTGGAACCAGTCCATTGTTTCATGTCTGGTTCTATAACCAGTCTCTATCCCTAAATCTTTGGCCTCTCTTTTCTGGTTTATCTCTTCTCACATCTTATTATGAGTAAATTGACTGGCCTTTCTTGGTATCTGGTGTCCTCTGCCAGCATATAGAACTTGTTTTGTGGAAGTTACCCCACATGCTGACAATCTTTTGAGATATTTACTGGGGAAAAATTGAACTCCTTGTCTTATTCCACTGCCATGTTAGGACCAATTTACTGAGTTTATATTCTGAGGTATGCATTCTGCCACTACTAAGCAAGTGCTCTAAAGTAGGCATACTGTCAATATACCACTGTCAAATACTATTGGGCTCACAGTGTAAATCATGCAGGCAATGAAGCTACCGAGCTCACCTTCTGTAGTATGCATCCAGCAACTACTTAGTTTGCACTCTGAAGTATGCTTCTTACCACTGTTGTCCTCCACTCTGTGGCACTTATGCTGCAACTCATGATCTGGCACTCATGAGTGCATGAACCACTACTCCTGATTATGCATGCAGCAGCTACTAAGGTTGGAATCATGAATTTGCATTCTGCTTTTACTGAGCACTGAATTAGAACAGGTGTACTAATTAGCTTGCACTCTGGGGCATACAATACAACTTTATCAGCCCACACTCTAGAGCATGAGTGTCACAACCAAGTGTGCCTGTGCTCTGGACCTGGCATGCCATAACGACTGAAAGTGGAGTATCCAAGAAGCTTTTCACAACTACTGACCCCTGATTTCAAACACTGCTGCTGCTGCTAAGTCACTTCAGTCATGTCCACCTCTGTGTGACCCCATAGACAGCAGCCCACCGGACTCCCCTATTCCTGGGATTCTCCAGACAAGAATACTGGAGTGGGTTGCCACTTCCTTCTCCAATGCAGGCAGGCATGCTAACTTGCTTCAGTCTTGTCTGACTCCGTGCGAACCTGCAGAAGCAGCCTACCAGGCTCCCCTGTCCACAGGATTCTCCAGGCAGGAATAGTGGAGTGGGTTGCCATTTCCTTCTCCGATTTCAAACCACAAATGTTCTGAATACTGAGTTTGCACTCCAGAATATGTGCTTGTCAGTACTGAGGCCGCCGTCTGGAGGTCACTCGCTGGAACTACTTAGTTTCCAATCTGGATCACCCTTTCTGCCACTATGGAGATTATGAACAAGATTTAGAACAAGTTGGTTGCTGTCACTGAGACTGCACAGTAGAGCATACATCCCATCACTCCTGAACCCGGGATCTTGAGAATATGGCATACCACTACTGAGCCTGTACCCTAAAACATGCTTGTTGTAAGTACCTTTGCACTTTTGATATATTACACTCTGGATCCTGCATCCCTGCACTACTGAAATTGCCTTCCACAACAAGAGTGCCTCAGCTACTGAACTTGCACTCTAAAGTATAAATATCACAATAATTAGCTTGTTGCCTTATAGGTAAATCAGGCCACTACTCAACCTGCACTGTAGTTCAGGTGTGCCTAAACAATTACTGAACTTGCACTCTGAAGTTTACTTCTGGACACAGCTGAGCCAGCACTCCTGTAGACACAGTGAGTTTGAACACTGAAGGACGTGGTACACCTCTACTGGGCATGAGCTCAAGTGCAGGCATCTGGGCTCTGCTGGGAACAGGCTCTAGTTGCACACATGCCACAGTAACCGAACTTGCAATTGGGAGTACAGATCTCATTACTACAGAGTGCACACATTTTAGCATGGGTTTTGCACTACTGAGGTTTACTCAGAAGCATACCTCCCACCATGGCTGTGTGTGCCTCCTAGAGCCAATGTTCTGACAGTACTGAGACTATGCTGTAGAGTAAGAATGCCTGAACCACACAAATGCACACTGAATCATGCATCCCAGCAGTATAAATCCTGGTACTACAGCACATGTGTCACTTCTGAGTCCTCACACTAAGCAGGCATGGCACAGCTAGTGAGCTGTGGTCTAGAGCATGTGTGTGGCCATTACTACTCTTGCACTCAGAAGCATGTGTCTTGCCACTTGTAAACCCAGGCCCCAAAACACTCATGCTTCAGCTACTGATTTTGCACCCTGGTATGCTGTTTTATCACTCCTAAACCTGCCTTATAGAGCATGAGTTCAACTACTACTAACCTTGCTCCATGGCCTGTGTGCTTAAACTAATGGAGCTCACACTCTGCAGCTGGAATTTATCAATGATTTGGCTTGCCCTCTGTTGCATGTTTTCCCCACTATTTTTCCTGTACTCTAGAGCAGGTGTTTCGACTACTGAGATTCCACTCTGGAGGACCTACTCCATGGCAATGGAGGTGGCATTGTAAAGCACATATCCTACCCACAAGTGAACCCTCATTCTAGATCAACTGTGTGCCCACTAGTGATCTTGAGTTCTGAAGCATTAAAGTCACTTCCTTGAGGTATTGCCCTAGAAGGTGTGTGCAACAACTACTCCAGTGGCATTTTATACCAGACATTATGCTGCTAGTCATCCAGCACTCTAGACTGTGCAGGCTGTTCTATGGGTGATGTGCCACAAGTATGGACCTGGTGTATACTTCATATTTCCTGCCTCAATTTATCATGTGTCACAACACACATACGTCACAACACACATATGCCACAACCTGCTGAGGACTTGTCTTCCCACTACTGAGCTTGTGTGGCAGAGCAGGCATATCACACTTTCTGAACTTGATCTCTGGGTATGCACCCAAAAATAAAAACCCAGCATTCAAGACAACATGTCCCTCAATTACTGAGTCTGCCCTCTTGGGCAAGTGCACTGCAACTCCTGAGACAACACTCCGAAGCACACTTAGAGCAGGTATGCTGCATTTTCTGAGATTAACTCTTCAGCATGCATCTCAATAGTGAAACACACTTTAGACATACCCCTGTCAATATAGACCCATGATCTGGAGCAGGCGTGCTTCAAATTCTGAGCCTTTGCTTTAGAGAACACGTGCTTCATCTCCTGAGATTGTGCTTTTGAGGATTCTCCCCACCAGTATTGAGACTGTCCTCTGGAGCAGATGTGACACAAATAGTAGGATGGCACTTTGGAGCCTGCATGCATCACTACTGTGTCTGACTTCTAGCACAGGAATACTGAAACTGCTGAGCTTGCAATCTGGAGGACAAACTCACATTTTATAGCACACCTATTGCCACTGTGGATTCCATGCTTTAAACCTATTGTGAGATGAGAACAAGATGGTGGAGGAGTAGGTGGACATGGAGTACATCTTTCCATGGATACATCAGGCATACACCTTCAGACACGGAAGAGTAATCAGAACATCAGCTGAGAGCAGACAGGAATTCCTGACCAGTGGAAACGAATAGATAGAACCACAACACTCAGCAGGATGAAAGAACTAGGGGGAAAAACAGGAGTGTTAGTAGGACTGGAACTGCCCTTGGTGGGTGAAGAAACTGAAGCAGGGGTCTGATCCCCATATTGGGGCAATTGTCTGAATCATAGAATACATGTTTAAAGCTGAGAGTGAAGCAGCTGATCTGTGGAAACCTAGATGGAATGCGAATCAGACAGTCCTTGCCACTGCTGTACGTACCCCAGACAGGAACATGGATGGGTCCCCTGAAAGGTACAGTGGCTAGGAGCTGGAATTTATGGATTCTGGAGTAATTCTAGGGCAAGGGCTGCTGTTGACTGTGGAGAGAAGTAGAGAAGGGGTGTGAGGGAGGAGACTGCACTAGGATATGCCTGTGGAGGTAAGCAAGGCAGTCACGGGAGCAAGGCGATGCCACTGAGTCACGTGTAGGGAGTGGAGCAATCACCATGGCCTCTCTCCCCCCACATGCTAGCAACCGTAGTTACTACAATAGAGATGCTAGCTAATGAAATGACTGACACACTGAAATCCAGAGTAGGACACCACCCAGGGTGCTCCTTTAAGTGACTGATGCACCAAACTAGAGTAGAATCCCACTCAGGATGCTCCTTTCGGTGCCTGACGCACTGATCTACAGAGTAGGTCCCCAGCCAGGGACATCTCTCTATGTGCTGACACATCAAACAACAGAGAATGATCCCAGGCAAGGAAGCCTTCTACGTGCCTGAATGGGTGGAACTAAGGGGAAAGGAAGACTGGCCAAAGAGGCCTTCTGATCGCCAGCTACAACAAGCATGAGAAAAAGACTCTGATAGGGCCATAACTCCTGTGGTGTAGTCAGTCTGTGTCCCTGCACACTTGGCACCACCAGGGTCCCTGAAAGCCAAACAGCTGCTCCACCTTCACAGTTAACTCTCACTGGGGAAAAGCTGCCAAGGGCTGAAAAAAAAATCTTGCAAATATTTGCACAGGATTGCTCCAGTTGTGTCTAATTCTTTGTGGGGCACATTTCAACACTGCAGGGAACAAGCTCTAAAATACATATGCTGCAACAACTGACCTTTTCCAGTGTTGTTGCTGCTGCTGAGTTTTCCAAATTTGCTGGCATATTGAGTTCAGCACTTTCAGAGCACTATGTTTTACAATTTGAAATAGCTCAACTGGAATTCTATATCTCCACTAGTTTTGTTTGTATTGATGCTTCCTAAGGCCCAATTGACTTCACATTCCAGGATGTCTGGCTCTAGGTGACTGATCACATCATCATAATTATCTGGATCATGAAGATCTTTTCTGTATTGTTCTTTCATCTTTTCTGTATAGATACTGGCTACCTCTTCTTAATTTCTTTTGCTTCTTTTAGGTCTGTACCATTTCTGTCCTTTATTGTGTCCTTCTTTGCATGAAATGTTGCCTTGGTGTCTCTAATTTGCTTGAAGAGATCTCTAGTCTTTCCCATTCTACTGTTTTCCTCTATTTCTTTGCACTGATCATCAAAGAAGGCTTTCTTATCTCTCCTTGCTTTTCTTTGGTACTCTACATTCATACGGGTATAGCTTCCCTTCTCTCCTTTGCCTTTGGCTTCTCATCTTTTCTTAACTATTTTAAGGCCTCCGCAGACAACCCTTTTGCCGAATTTTTCTTAGGGATGGTCTTGATCACCGTCTCCTGTACAATTTCATGAACCTCCATCCATAGTTCTTCAGGCACTCTATCAAATCTAATCCCTTAAATCTTTTGTCACTTCCACTGTATAATCATAAAGGATTTGATTTAGGTCATACCTGAATCATCTAGTGGCTTTCCCTACTTTCTTCAGTTTGAGTCTAAGTCTATAGCATTAGTGCCACAAACACTGAGCTTCCACTCTAAACCTTCCTTCTTACAAGCATTTGGCCAACATTTTAGCGCACTGTTGCTGCACCTATTTACCGTCACTCTGAAACATGTGTACCGTCACTCCTGAGAGGATGCTTAAGTGCGTGCATTTAACTCCTATTGAGCCTATGCTCCAGAGTAGCCATGCAGATCTACTAAGCTTGCATTCTGTCACATTCATTGTCCACTACTTAGACTATGATACTGAGGTCATGCTACTACTACATAGTTGCATTCTCAAGCTTATCTTCTTTGACTTTCAGCTTCTATATCAGCAAACATATTCTGGCCCTCCTAAGCCCACTTTCTTGAATAGGTATGAAACAACTGTTGAGGTTGTATTCTGGAGCGTGCCCCTGCTATTATTGAACTCACTTTTTTTTCCCCTCTCATTTCTTCATATTCCTTTTAAAAAGTATTTATTTTAATTGGAATATTATTACTATGTATTTCTGTGATGGTTTTTGACATATACATCAACATGAATCAGCCACATGGATACATATGTCCCTCTATCTTGAACTCAGCTCAAACCTCACTTGTTAACCCCTCCTTCTGGGTTCTTCCACAGTGCCAGAGTTGAGTGCATCTTTCAGGCTTTAAACTTGAACTGGTCATCTCTTTTATATATGGTAATGTACCTGTTTCAGTGCCATTTTCTCAAGTCATCCCATCCTTGAATTCTCCCATTGCATCTGAGAGTCTATTCTTTATATGTGCATCTCCTTTACTAGCCTCCATGTAGGATCATTATTAGTCTTCCTAAATCCTATATATATATTCACTAATAAACAATATTTGCCTTTCCCTTTCTGACTTTTTTCACTCGGAATAACAGGCTGAAGGTTGAACTGCCTCATAAAAAGTGACACAAGATTCCATTTGTGTGTATATCACAACTTCCTTATTTATTCATCTACTGATGTGCATCTAGATTACTTCCATGTCCTAGCTATTGTAAAGAGTATTGCAAGAAACATTGGGGTACCTGTGTCTCTTCCAATTCTAATTCCCTCTGGGTATACGGCAAGAAGTGGGGTTGCTGGGTCATATGACAGTTCTATTCCAAGTTTCTCAAGGAATCTCCAAACTGTTCTGCACACTGATCGTACCAGTTTGTGTTACCACCAACAGTGTAATAGGGTTACCTTTTCTCTGCACCATCTCCAGGATTTCTTGCTTGTAGAATTTCTGATGATGGCTATTCTGACCAGTGTGAGACGACAACTCATTGCAATTTTGATTTCCATTTCTCTAATAATGAAAGATGTTAAGCATATTTCATGTGTTTGTAAGCCAGCTGTATGTCTTCTTTAAAGAAATCTGTTTAGGGCTTTTGTCCCCTTTTTAATTAGACTATTCACTTTTCTGATATTGAGTTGAATCAGCTGTTTGTATTTAGAGATTAACTCTTTGTCAGATGTTTCATTTGCTATTAATTTTATCCCATATTGGTGGCTGACTTTTCACCTTACTTATAGTTTCCTTAATTCTCCAAAAGCTTTAAAGTTTAATCAGGTCTCATTATTGTAGTTTCCATTACTCTGGAGGGTGGGTAATAGAGGATCTTGCTGTGGTTTATGTGGAGAGTGTTCTGTCTATGCTTTGCTCTAAGAGTTTTACAGTTTCTAGTCTTCCATTTATGTCTTTTAACCATTTTGAATTTATTTTTGTTTATGGTATTAGAAAGCATTCTGGTTTCATCTGTTTACAAATAGTTGAACAGTTTCCCGAGCACCACTTCCTGAAGAGATTGTCTTTTCACTATTGTGTATTTTCACCTCTTTTGTCAAAAATAAGGTATCCATGGATAGGTGGATTTATCCCTGGGCTTTCTATTTTGTTTCATCAATCGATATTTCTATTGTACCAGGACTATATTGTCTTAATCACTGTAACTTCGTAGCATAGTCTGAAGTCAGAAAGGTTGATTCTTTCAGTTGCATTCTTCTTTCTGGAGATTACTTTGGTTATTCAGGGTCTTTTGCATTTCTGTACAAATTGTGGAAATACCAGTTCTACTTCTGTGAAAAACACCTTTGGCAGTTTGATAAAGGTTGCAATGACTCTATAGATTGCTTTCAAAAGTATACTCCTTTTCACTATATTGACATTTCCAACCAAAGAACATAGCATATTTCTCCAACCGTTTATGCCATCTTTGAGTTCTTTCATCATTTTTATATTTTTCTTTATATAAGTCTTTTGTCTCTTCAAGTAAATTTATTCCTAGTATTTTATTCTTTTCATTGCAAGTGACTGATCTTTTCCTCAATTTCTCTTCCTGATTTTTCATGGTTAGTGTATAGGAATGCAAGGGATTTCTGTGAAACAGTTTTATATCCTGCAACCTTACTGTATTCATGGATTTGTCCTAGTCGTTTTCTGATGGTGTCTTTAGGATTTTCTATGTAGAGTTTCATGTTATCTGCAAACAGTATGAGTTTTAATTATTCTTTTTCATTCTGGATTTCTTTTGTTTCTTTTTCTACTCTGATTCCTGCAGCTAGGACTTCCAAAGTTAAGCTGAATAGTAGTGGTGAGAGTTAGAGCTCTTTCCTTCTTCCAGATTTTAGAGGAAACACTTTCAATTTTTTTGCCTTGAGGATAATGCTTCCTGTCGGTTTGTCATATGTGGTCTTATTTTGTTGAGGTAATTTTCTTCTGTGTATACTTTCTGGAGAGTTTTTACCATAAATCAGTGCTGAATTTTGTCAATGATCATATGATTTTATAATTAAAATCACTGATATGATGAATCACATTTATTGATTTATTGAAGAATCCTTGCATCTCTGAGATAAAGCCTACTTGATCATGATGTAAGATGTTTCTGATATGTTATTGCATTCTATTCGCCAGAATTTTGTTGCAGATTTTTACATATATGTTCATAAGTGATATTGACCTATTTTTTCTCATTTTTTTCTTTTTTTATGGCATCTTCTTCTACTTTTGTTATTAGGGTGATGGTAGTGACTTAGAATGGGTGTCAGA
Source organism: Cervus canadensis (assembly GCF_019320065.1). Lineage (NCBI taxonomy): Eukaryota > Metazoa > Chordata > Mammalia > Artiodactyla > Cervidae > Cervus > Cervus canadensis. The sequence continues at coordinate 7,074,116 of NC_057420.1, forward strand.
GTTTTCCTTTTTCTGCAAATTTGTGGAAGAGTTTGAATAGAATGAATGCTATCTCTTCTCCAATATTTTTCTGTTGGTGTTGTTGTTAGAATTTACTTCTTAAGCATTCTGGTGCTGGGCTTTTACTGTTGGAAGACTTTATATCAAAGTTTTGATTCCCATAGTCATGATTCATCACGTGATTTCTCTATTTCCTCCTATTGAATTTTTAGGAGGTTGTATTTTTCAAATATCCCTGAAAAGACAATGCCAATAAATATTTAAACTACCGCACAATTATACTCATCTCACACACCAATAAAGTTATGCTCAAAATTCTCCAGTCTAGGCTCCAACAGTACAAGAACCAAGAACTCTCAGGTGTTCAAGCTAGATTTAGAAAATACAAAGGAATCAGGGATTAAATTGCCAACACCAGTTGGATCATAGAAAATGCAGGAGGGTTCCCAAAAACTTTGTTTTACTGACTACCTCTGTTTTACTGACTACACCAAAACTTTTGACTGTGGGATCACAACAAAATGTGAGAAATTCTGAATGAGATGGGATACCAGATCACATTACCTGCTTCCTGAGAAATTCGTATGCAGGTCAAGAAGCAACAGTTAGAACCAGACTTGGAACAACTGGTTCCAGACTGTGAAAGGAGTATGTCAAGGCTGTATACTGTCAAGCTGCTTATTTACTTATATGCAGAGTACATCATGCAAAATGCTGGGCAGGATGAAGTACAAGCTGGCATCAAGATTGCCAGGAGAAATATCAATAACCTCAGACATACAAATGACACCAGCCTTATGGCAGAAAGCAAGGAAGAACTGAAGATCCTCTTGATGAAAGTTAAGGACAGTGGAAAAAGCTGGCTTAAATCTCAACATTCAATAAACAGAGACCATGGCATCCAGTCCCATCACTGCATGGCAAATAGATGAGGGACGATAGAAAGAGGGAGATACTTTATTTTGTTGGGCTTCCAAATCGCTGTAGGTGGTGACTACAGCCATAAAATTAAAAGATACTTGCTCTTTGGAAGACAAGCTACGACCGAACTATACAGGATATTAAAAAGCAAAGTCATTACTTTTCCAACAAAGGTCCACCTAATCAACACTATGGTTTTTCCAGTAGTCATTTATGGATGTGAGGGTTGGACTATAAAGAAAGCTGAGCACCAAATAATTTGTTTTTGAGCTGTGGTGTTTGAAGAAACTCCTGAGAGTCTCTTGGACTGAAAAGTGATAAAATCAGTCTATCTTAAAAGAAATCCGTCCCAAGTATTCTTTGGAAGGACTGATGCTAAAGCTGAAACTCCAATATTTTGGCCACCTGATGGGAAGAACTGACTCATTAGAAAAGACCCTGATGCTGGGAAAGATTGAAGGCAGGAAGTGAAGTGGATGGCAGAGGATGAGATGGTTGGATGGCATCACTGACTCAAAGGACATGAGTTTGGGCAAACTCGGGGAGTTGGTGATGGAGAAGGAAGCCTGAATTATTGCAATCCATGGGGTCACAAAGAGTCGGGCACAACTGAGCAACTGAAATGAATTCTGACTTCTGAATATTCCATTGTGCATATGTACCAACAACTTTATACATTCATCTGCTGATGAACATAGAAGATGCTTCCATGTCCTAGTTATTGTAAACAGTGCTGCACTGAACTTCAATGTACGTGTGTCTCTTTCAATTCTGATTTCCAAGGTGTGTAAGTCCAGCAAGGTCGCATGGCACTTCTATTTCCAGTTTTCAAAGGGATCGCCACACTGTTCTCCACAGTGGCTTTACAAGTTTGCATTCTTAACAACAGTTTAAAGGTTTCCCTTTTCTGCACACCGTCTACAGCATTTATTGATTGTAAACTTTTTGATGGAAGCCATTCTAACCAGTATAAGATGGAATGTGATTGTGGTTGTGTGATAAAGAGAGATGTTGATCATCCCTTTATATGGTTGTTAGATATCTGTATATCTTCTTTGGAGAAAATTCTGCTCAGTTCTTTAGCCCAGTTTGTTTTGAATTGGGTCATTTAATGTTCTGGTATTGAGTTGCATGAGCTGCTTGTATACGTTGGAGATTAATTCTTTGTCAGTTTCTTCATTTGTTTTTCTTTTTGTTTCTGTTTCCGCCCCCCCCTCCCCCTCACATTTGGAAGGCTGCTTTATAACACTGCTTATAGTTTCCTGCATTGTGTAGAAAGTTTAAATTTAATCATACCCATTTGTTTAATTTTATTTTTATTTCCATGACTCTGGGAGGTGGATCATAGAGGATCTTTCAATGACTTATGTTACATTGTTCTGCCTATATTTTCCTCTAATAGTTTTATAGTTTCTGGTTTTACATTTACATTTAGGCGGCCAAGGTAAGGAGCAGCCATGAAGAGATACCCCGTGTCAAACTAAGAGAATGCCAAGTAAGATGGTAGGTGTTGCAAGAGGGCATCAAAGGGCAGGCCTGCTGAAACCATAATCACAGGAAACTAGCCAATCTGATCACACGGACCACAGTCTTGTCTAACTCAATGAAACTAAGCCATGCCGTGTGGGGCCACCCAAGACGGACAGCTCATGGTGGAGAGGTCTGACAGAATATGGTCCACTGGAGAAGGGAATGGCAAACCACTTCAGTATTCTTGCCATGATAACCCCAAGAACAGTATGAAAAGACAAAATGATAGGATACTGAAAGAGGAATTCCCCAGGTCGGTAGGGGCCCAATATGCTACTGGAGATCAGTGGAGAAATAACTCCAGAAAGAATGAAGGGATGGAGCCAAAACAAAAATATTACCCAGGTGTGGATATGACTGGTGATAGAAGCAAAGTCTGATGCTGTAAAGAGCAATATTGCATAGGAACCTGGAATGTTAGGTCCATGAATCAAGGCAAACTGGAAGTGGTCAAACAGGAGATGACAAGAATAAATGTTGACATTCTAGGATTCAGCGAACTAAAATGGACTGGAATGTGTGAATTTAACTCAGATGATGGTTATATCTACTACTTTGGGCAGGAATCCCTTAAAAGAAATGGAGTAGCCGTCATGGTCAACAAAAGAGTCCAAAAGGCAGTACTTGGATGCAATCTAAAAAATGACAGAATGTTCTCAGTCCATTTCCAAGGCAAGCCATTCAGTATCACGGTAACCCAATCCTATGCCCCAGTCATGCTGAAGAAGCTGAAGCTGAACGGTTCTATGCTGCTGCTGATCCAGAAGACGTTTTAGAACTAATACCCCCAAAAGAAGTCCTTTTCATAATAGGGGACTGGAATGCAAAAGTAGGAAGTCAAGAAACACCTGGAGTAACAGGCAAGTTTGGCCTTGGAGTATGGAATGAAGCAGGGCAAAGGCTAATAGAGTTCTGCCAAGGGAATGCACTGGTCATAGCAAACACCCTCTTCCAACAACACAAGAGAAGACTCTACACATGGACATCACCAGATGGTCAACACCGAAATCAGATGGATTGTATTCTTTGCAGCCAAAGATGGAGAAGTTCTATACAGTCAGCTAAAACAAGACCAGGAGCTGACTGTGGCTCAGATCATGAACTTTATTTGTCAAATTCAGACTTAAACTGAAGAAAGTAGGGAAAACCACTAGACCATTCAGGTATGGCCTAAATCAAATCCCTTATGACTATATACTGGAAGTGAGAAATAGCTTTAAGGAACTAGATCTGATAGAGTGGCTGATCAACTATGGACGGAGGTTCATGACATTGTACAGGAGACAGGGAAAAAGACCATGCCCATGGAGAAGAAATGCAAAAAGGCAAAATGGTTGACTGAGGAGGCCTTACAAATAGCTGTGAAAAGTAGAGAAGTGAAAAGCAAAGGAGAAAAGGAAAGATATTTTGATTTGAATGCAGAGTTCCAAAGAATAGCCAGGAGAGATAAGACAGACTTCCACAACAATCAGTGAAAGAAATAGAGGAAAACAACAGAATGGGAAAGACTAGAGATCTCTGCAAGAAAATTAGAGATACCAAGGAAACATCTCATGGAAATATGGGTTTGATAAAGGATAGAAATTGTATGGACCTAACAGAAGCAAAAGATATTGTGAAGAGGTGGCAAGAATACACAGAAGAACTGTACAAAAAGGTCTTCATGACACAGATGATCACGATGGTGTGATCACTCATCTAGAGCCAGACATTGGAATGTGAAATCAGGTAGGCCTTGTAAGCATCACTACGAACAAAGCTAGTGGAGGTGATGGAATTCCAGTTGAACTATTTCAAATACTGAAAGATGATGCTTTGAAAGTGCTGCACTCAATATGCCAGCAAATTTGGAAAACTCAGCAGTCGCCACAAGAGTGGAAAAGGTCAGTTTTCATTCCAATCCCTAAGCAAAGCAACCCCAAAGAATGCTCCAACTACTGCACAGTTGCACTCAACTCACACACTAGTAAAGTAATTCTCAAAATTCTCCAAGCCAGGCTTCAGCAATACACGAACCATGGACTTCCAGATGTTCAAGTTGGTTTTAGATCAGGCAGAGGAACCAGAGATCAAATTTTCAACATCTGCTGGATGATCGAAAAAGCAAGAGAGTTCCAGAAAAACATATAGTTCTGCTTTATTTCCTATGCCAAAGGCTTTGACTGTGTGGATCACAATAAACTGTGGAAAATTCTGAAAGAGATGGGAATACCAGACCACCTGAACTGCCTCTTGAGAAACCCACATTCAGGTCAGGAAGCAAGAGTTAGATCTGGACATGGAACCACAAACTGGTTCCAAATAGGAAAAGGAGTACATCAACGATGCATATTGTCACCCTGCTTATTTAACTTCTATGCAGAGTACATCATGAGAAACGCTGTGCTGGAAGAAGCACAAGCTGGAATCAAGATTGCCGAGAGAAATATGAATAACCTCAAATATGTAGATGACACCACCTTTATGGCAGAAAGTGAAGAGGAACTAAAAAGTCTCTTGATGAAAGTGAAAAAGGAGAGTGAAACAGTTGGCTTAAAGCTCAACACTCAATAAACTAAGAACATGGCATCTGGTCCCATCATTTCATGGCAAATAGATGGGGAAACAGTGGAAGCAGTGTCAGACTTTATTTTTGGGGGCTCCAAAATCACTGCAGACGGTGATTGCAGGCATGAAATTAAAAGACTCTTATTATTTGGAAAGAAATTTTTGACCAACCTAGAGACCATATTAAAAAGCAGAGACATTACTTTGCCAACAAACGTCCATCTAGTCAGGGTTATTGTTTTTCCAGTGGTTGTGTATGTGTGTGAGAGTTGGACTGTGAGGAAAACTGAGCACCGAGAAATGGATGCTTTTGGACTGTGGTGTTGGAGAAGATTCTTGAGAGTCCCTTGGACTGCAAGGAGATCCACCCAGTCCATCCTAAAGGAGACCAGTCCTGGGTTTTCACTGGAAGGACTGATACTGAAGCTGAAACTCCAATACTTTGGCCACCTCATGCGAAGTGTTGACTCATTGGAAAATACCCTGATGCTGAGAGGGATTGTGGGCAAGAGGTGAAGGGGACAAGAGAGGATGAGATGGCCGGATGCATCACAGGCTTGATGCCCATGAGTTTGAGTAAACTCTGAGAGTTGGTGATGGACAGGGAGGCCTGGTGTGCTGTGATTTAACCCTATATGCAAAACAGAAAAAGAGACACAGAAATACAGAACAGACTTTTGAACTCTGTGGTGTTACAAAGATTCTGACATGACTGAGCGACTGAACTGAACTGAACTGATTTAATCCATTTGGATTTTTTTTTTTAATTGTGTTAAAAAGTGTTCTAGCTTTACTTTTTTACAGGCGGTTGACCAGTTTTCTAAGCACCACTTGTTAAAGAGTTTGTCTTTTCTCCATTGTATACTTTTACCTTCTTTGTTAAAGATAAGGTGAAGTCAAGAAGGTTTGTACTCCAGTTCCATTAGTCTTCTTTAAGATTTCTTTGGCTGTTTGAGGTTTTCTATGTTTCTGTTCAAATTGTGAAGTGATTTAGTCTAGTTTTGTGAAAAATACCATTGGTAGATTGATAGGGGTTGTGTTCCATCTACAGATTGTTTTGACTAGTATACTCATGTTCACTATATTGATTCTTCCAATCCATGAACATGGTTTATTTCTCCATCTATTTGTGTTATCTTTGATTTCTTTTATCAGTGTATTATAGCTTTCTGTGTATAGATATTTTGTTCCTTTAGGTAAATTTATTTCTAAGTATTTTATTATTTTCATTGCAATGGTGAATGGGATTGTTTCCTTAATTTATTTTTTTGTTTTTGTTTTTGTTTTGTTTTGTTTTTTTTTTTTCACTGAAGACCAGAAACTATAAAATTCCTACAGGAAAACATAGGAAAAACACTCACTGAAATAAATTACAACAGGATCCTCTATGGCTCACCTCCAGAATGATGGAAATAAAAGCAAAAATAATCAAACCAGACCTATTAAACTTAAAAGCTTTGGCACAATGAAAGAAACTATAAACAAGGTGAAAAGACAATCTTCAGAATGGGAGAAAATAATAGTAAATGAAGCAGTTGACAAAGAGTTAATCTCAAAATGATACAAGCGACTTCTGCAGCTCAATTCCAGAAAAATAAGCAACCCGATCAAAAAATGGGCCAAAGAAATAAACACACATTTCTCCAAAGAAGACAAACAGAAGGCTAACAAACATGAAAAGATGCTCAACATTACACATTATCAGAGAAAGGCAAGTCAAAACCACAATGACATACCATCTCATGCCAGTCAGAATGGCTGCTATCCAAAAGTCTACAAACAATATGTCGGAGAGGGTGTGGAGAAAAGGGAACACTCTTACACTGTTGGTGGGAATGCAAACTGGTACAGCCACTATGGGGAAGAGTGTGGAGATTCCTTAAAATACCTGGAAATAGAACTGCCATATGACCCAGCAATCCCACTGCTGGGAATATACATTGAGGAAACCAGAACCCAAACAAACAGGTGTGCCCCAATGTTCATCGCAGCACTGTTTATAAAACCCAGGACATGGAAGCAACCTAGATGTCCATCAGCAGACAAATGGATAAGAAAACCGTAGTACATAGACATAATGGAATATTACTCAGCCATTAAAATGAATACATTTGAATCCGTTCTAATGAGATGGATGAAACTGGAGCCTATTATACAGAGTTAAGTAAACCAGAAAGAAAAACACCAATACAGTATACTAATAGATGCATATGGAATTCCAAAAGATGGTAAGATAACCCTATATGCCAGACAGCAAAAGAGACACAGACGTACAGAACAGTCTTCCGGACTCTGTGGCAGAAGTGTAGGGTGGGAAGATTTGAGAGAATAACACTGAAACATGTATATTATAATATGTGAAACAGATCACCAGTCAAGGTCCGATGCATTAGACAGGGTGCCCAGGACTGGTGCACTGGGATGACCCAGAGGGATGGGATGGGGAGGACAGTGGGAGGGGGGCTCAAGATGGGGAACATACGTACACCCATGGCTGATTCATGTGACTGTATAGAAAAAAACCACTACATATTTTAAATTAGCCTCCAATTAAAATAAATAAATTAAATTAAAAAAAAAATCTTTTCTGTTTTCTCATTGATTGTGTATGTGAATGCAAGGGTTTTCTGTGTATTAATTTTATATCCTGAAACATTGAGTTATTAATCATTAGCTTTAGTTATTTTCTGGTGGTGTCTTTAGGGTTTTCTATGTGATGGATCACTTCTGCAGTAAATTGTGAGACTTTAATTTCTTCTTTTCCAACCTGGAATCATTTTATTCCTTTATTTATTTTTCTTCTATGCTGGCTGTGACTAGGACTTCCAAAACTCTGATGAATAGCAGTGATGAGAGTGGACACCCTTGTCTTTTTACTGATTTTAGAGGAAAAACTTTCAATTTTTCACCAGTGAGGAAAATATTTGCTGTGTGTTTGTTGTATTTGGCTTTTATTATGTTTGAATATGTTCCTTCTCTCCCTGCTTCCTGGAGGATTTTTATATCATAGGTGGATGTTGGATTTTGTCAAAGTATTGCCTGCCTCTATTGAGATAATCATATGGTTTTTAATCTTTCAATTTGTTAATATGGTGTATCACATTGATAGATTTGTGACGTTGAAGACTCCTTGCATCCCACTTGGCCATGGTGTCTGATCATTTAAATATGTTGTTGGATTCTGTTTGCTGGAATTTGGTAATGATTTTAGCATTTATGTTCATCAGTGACATTGGCCTGTAGTTTTCTATTTCTGTGGCATCTTTGGTTTTGGTATTACAGTGATGGTGGCATTGTAAAATTAGTTTGAGAGTTAACCTTTCTCTGCCATTTTCTGGAAGAGTATACACAGGATAAGAGTTAGCTCTTATTTAGATTTTTGATAGAATTCATCTGTGAAGCCATTTGGTCTTGGGCTTTTGTTAATTGGAAGATTTCTTATTACAGCTTTGTTTCTATGCCTGTGATGGGTCTGTTAAGATTTTCTATTTCTTCCTGGTTCAGTTTTGGAAAATTATACTTTTCCAAGAATGTCTCCATTTTTTCAATCTGACCATTTTATTGGGATATAATTGCTCACAGTGGTCTCTTATGATCTTTTGTATTTCTGTGTTGTCTGCTGTGATTTCTCCATTTTCATTTCTGATTTATTGATTTGACTATTTTCCCATTTCTCTCTTGATGAGTCTGGCTAATGTTTGTCTATTTTATTTATCATCTCAGAGAACCAACATTAAGTTTTTGTGATTTTTGCAATAGTCTCCTTTTCTTTTTCATTGATTTCTGCGAGGACTTTTATGGTTTCCTTCCTTCTACAAACTTTGCATTAAACAAAGTTTATTTATTTCGGGATGGCGGGAGACGTGTACACGCTTGGCACTTCATGTAGCTATATGGCAAAAGCCACCACAATATTGTGAAGTAAGTAGCCTCCAATTAAAATAAATTTTAAAAAAAGGAATAATAAAGAACTAACTTTTTTAATAAACTAAAAAGTGATTATAGTAAAAATATATCTGGTAATTTCTCTGGAACTGTGGTGGGCAGTGTGGAGTCAGTCCAGTATCAGATAGTTCCTTGTTCTGGTTTGGGCTTGTTCTCAAGTTCCATAGGTGTCTCTAAAAGACACAGTTTCCCGTATTAAATGCAGGCTTTTAATCTCTTGCACTTGTCACTTCCAGAGCGGTTCCTCCTCCGTTTCTTATTGTGGCTACCTCTGTTCACAAGTCTCCTCAGTTACATGGTTCAAAATAGCCTGGAGTTAAAACTCCTCTCCAGGCCCTCCCCACCATTCTATGCAAAACAAAGAACTCTCTCACTCAAAGAAAAAATGGACATTAAGGTTGATTATGCCCAGTTCCCAGCCGGTCCAGCCTCTGGCTGATCTCCAAACTTCCTTTCCCCAGCCCTTTAAGAGATAACTACTCCGAACAACCTTGGAGAAGAACAGGCCTCCTTAAGACAGTAACTTTTCACATACATGCCTATATATACTTACTCTTTTCTTGGGTAAGTGCAGCAGCTTGCTAATCTGACTGCTGCCCCTTCTCACCTCATTAAAGGTGATCTGTTCCTCTAAACTATCAGTCTCTCTCTTTTTCTGAACCTCACCTTCTCTAACTCCCTTACCTTACAGTAAAGGTGGCCACTAACTTAGGCTCACTTGTTCAGTTGTGTTTTGGGGAGGAAGGGACACAGCAAATACTACTTGCATGTGTGGGGAGTGCTCACAGTGGATAGCCCACACTGGGTTTGCCACAACCCAAGTGGAATGTGCTTCCTGGATCTGCACTGCTCAGTCTCCAGGGTGCTTTGCATGATCACCATCCCAAGTGGGCCCTGCATTTCATGCAGTTCCCAGGATTATTTTGATCATGTTCTCAGGTGCTCTGCAGGGGTACAGACCCAGATCGGCTGTGTACTTTGTGCCCTTCCCAGGTTTGAGCTGCTCAGGTGACAGGGTGTTCTTTGAGTGCACTGTCCATTGTGGGTCATGCATCTTACTCACATGCCTGGTCCAGCTGCTCACTTGGCCCGGTGCACTGAGAGAGCACAGTCCCAAGTGTGCCATGTGTCTCATCTGGGGAGTTGATCTCAGGCTGTGATACTCCTGGCTGATGTCAAACAATCCAGGGTCCCAGGAAAACGGGTTAGCAATTAGGAGCCTGTTGAGAATTTGGTGGACGATGCAGTCTTTGGGGTCAAGATTGCAGCAGCCCCTTGCCTTCCAGCTTTTGCTGTCACTCTCCTGCCTCCCTGTCTTTGGTGAGGGAGGTTCCTATATGTCAGGCAGCACTGACTTGCTCTCCTTTGGTATCTCCTCAACCTTTTGTTCTGTGAATGTGCCAGGGATTAGAGCCTTTAATGGGAAAAGTCTTCTTCTTTTCTTCTTCTTTTTTTTTTTTTTTTGGTCTCTCTGGCAATCCCAAGGTTAGGATTGCTATCTCACATCAGTTCCCTCAGAGTGTCCTCAACAATAAAATCAATCAACAATAAAATCAATAAACAATAAAATGATTGACATTCAACCCAGTCCTTATCTTAAGGGCCAATAATGCAGCCCATGGCTCCTTGCCCAGCCCCCACTCACTGGTAGCAGACACAAGCATTCTGGCTACTTCGCTGCTGGTCATTACCGTTAAGCTCATATTCTGTGAGCTTCACCCCACTCCTTGTTATATTGACCTCTGAGATTCCAAAACTCTCACAGACATGCATGTGAGAGGGTTTCCTACTGTGTGAAAACTTCTCCTTCACAATTCCCTCTCCAGAAAAAGTCTCCAACCACAAATCATTTGTTTCTGTTTTTGTCTTTTATATTTTGCCCTACCTAATCCTGAAGAGATTGGGCTGCCTGTCTTGGTGTTGATGTCCTATGCCAGTGTTTAGAAGTTGTTATGTGGAGGTTCCTCAGCATTCAAAAGATCTTTTGATGAATTTTTGGGGAGAAAGTAGCCTCTCCATACTATTCCTCTGCCATCTTAGGACCACCCCTATAATGTTCTCTTATGATTGTATTTCTGTGTTGTTTGTTATGAATTCTCCATTTCCACTTCTAATTTGATTGAGTTGACTCTTCTCCCTTTTTTTATTGAAGGGTCTGGCTCAGGATTTGTCTATTTTGTTTATCTACTCAAATAAGTAGTTTTATTGATTTTTCTGTAATTGCCTTCATTTCTTTCTACCAACACTGGTGTGTGTGTGTGTGTGTGTGTGTGTGTGTGTGTGTGTGTGTGTGTGTGTGTGTGTGTGTTGATTCTTTTCCTATTTGCTTTGGATGTAAAGTTAGGTGTTCTGTTTGATTTTTTGTATGGATGATCTATCCATAGGTGGGAGTGGGGTATTAAAGTCTGTCACTATTATTATGTTACTGTCAATTTTCCCTTTATGATTTGTTAACATTTTCCTTATGTACCGAGGTGCTTCTATGTTGGGTCCATATATATTTATAATTGTTATATCTTCTTTCTTGATTGACCCATTGGTCATTATGTAGGTTCTTTCTTTGTATCTTATAATGGTCTTTATTTTAAAGTGTGTTTTAACAGATATGAGTATCTCCTTCACTTTCGAGGTCCAAGTCACTCAGTCTCACAGGGATGCTGGGAGCACACAGTTCCAGATTGGCCATATGTCTCCTCAACCTCCCAGGTAAAGCCGCTTAGGTTCCTGGGTGTTCCCCAGAGAGGAACAGTCCCAGGTGGGCCGTGCATCTCAGGAGATCTGGTTGGAAGCTGTGACACTCCTGGCAGATATGAACACTCCAGGATCTCTGGAAGAAGTGATTTGTGGCTGGCAGCCAGCTCACGCTTAGAAGTAGATGCAGTCTCTGGGGTGTAGATTACTACAGGTCCTCACTTTCTGCCTCTGGCTGCCACACATCTGCCTCTCTGCCTCTGCAGTGGGCCTAAGAGTACCTGGCTTGCTCTCCTTTGGCATTCACTAGGATTCAACTCTTTGATTCACACTGTGCCAGGGGTCACAGTGTGGCTTTAAAGCTTTCCTTCAAAAAAGGCTCTTTGTTTTTCTTTGTCTCTCTGGTGCTCCCACAGTTTGGGTTGCTATGTCACATTAGTCCCCTCAGAGTGTACTCAGGACTTTTAATCCTGGTCCTTACTCTAAGGACTGATGATGCTGCCCACATTTCTGCATCCATCTCACACTTGGTGCTGGGAAATAAGAGTTGTGAGCAGTTTCTTCACTGATAATTGCACTTTGGTGCAAATTCTGTGGCGACTTTCCCCTGCTTCAGTTATCCTGCCCTCGGACAATCCAAAGTTCCCCACTTACCCACCTGTGAGAGGGTTTCCTATGGTGTGGAGACTACTCTTTCTTCATGATTCCCTCTGCAGGATGAGTCTCCATCCGTAAATCCTTTGTCTCTTTTTGTGTTTATCTGTCATCCTACTTTATTAGAAAGATATTGGTGTGCCTTTCTGTGTATCTAGGGACCTCAGTCAGCATTCAGAAGTTGTTTTGTGGAAGCTGTTCCACATCCAGATGATCTTTTAATGCATTTTTGGTCTTCCTGTACTCTTTGTCTATAATCTTGAGACCACCCCAGACATGCTTCAAGTGCTGAGCTGGTGCTTTTTAAGAACGCGTGCCACAACTCCTGAGCTTGCATTCTACAGTATAGCTCCCATCACTAACAAGCCTGTGGTCTAGAGCAGACATGGAAAGCTAGTGGGATGGCACTCTGGACCTGTGTCTGACAACTCCCGAGTCTGAATTCAAGTATAAGCGCTGAAACTACTCAATTTGCAGATGTAGCACAGCACCCTTCCTGCCACTATTGTGCTTGCACTTTAGAGCAGGTTGTCTGAAAACATCCAACTGGTTCATGGAAAGATATATCCAGCCACTACTGAGCCTGCATTCTAGAGCACAGTCTCACCACTATGTATGTAGCCCATGCACTACAGCAGAATGGCTAAAACTCATCAGTTTCCTTCTGGAACATGGGACTTTTTACTATTGAACTTGCATCCTACAACAAATGTTCCACAAGTATGGAGTCTGTGCACTAAAACTGGCATACCCCGAATACTTTCCTTGATTTCTGGAGCGTGTGTCTTGTAAATGCTAAAACACTGCTTTAGATGAGCTGTGCTGCAATCACTGAGCTTGCCAGAGCATGCCTAAACCCACATTTAATACCACACCTACTGCCACAATGGTTTATGCACTCTAAAAGCTATGAGGACACAGGAAGTAAGCCCAGACTGCAGTCTACATGTGCTACAAGTATTGAGTTTCACTCTGGATCATGCATCTCACCAGTACTGAATCCTGGTACTAAAATATACAGACTGTAGTTACTGAGATACACACTGGAGCACATGTCACACCATAAGTGAGTTTCACAGTAAGCAAGTGTACTGCAACTACTCAACCCATGCACTAGAGTATGCATTCACAACCACTATTGGTACACTTAGGAGCACATGCTCCACAACTACTGAGACTGTGCTCTGGAGCACATTTGCTGCAACTACTAGCTTCCTCTATGAACAACACATTTCACCACTAATGAAATAGCAGTCTAGAACAGATATGTCCAAGCTACTAACCTTGTACTCTGGAGAACCTATCACATCATTACTAAATCTGAATGCTAAACACATGTGCTGCCACTTTGGACCATGAGTCTAGGAAAGCATCTGCAATTACTGTGTTTGCACTCTGAAGCATGTGTTCCACCACTACTGAGACTGAGCTCTACAAAACACATTCTCTAACTTCTGAACTTGAACTATGGAGCACATGTCCCACCACTACTCAACTTGTACTCCTGAGCTTGCATATGAGGCTCACATTTTCCACTACTGAACAGGTTCTCTAGCAGTCATCACACCAATACTGAGTTTGATTTCTATAGCATCTCTGAGTACTATGGAGCACAAGTGTACAGCATGCATTCATCAAAACTACTGATTTCACCCTCTGTAGCATGTGCCACACAATTATGCAGTTGCACTCTGAATCATGTTTCTTACAGCCACTGTATCTCACATTATGGTACTTTTACTGCAACTAATGAGTTGGCTTTCTGGAGTACATGAACAACCACTACTAAGTGCATGCTCATGTGCATGCATCTGGCCCCTAAAAAGCCTGTGCAGTAGGAATGCTACTGCTACTGAACTTGCAATCTGGAGCCTGTGCTCTGCAATTAGGATGCCTGTGACCTTAAGCATTGTGCTACAACATTGTTGTCTGGAGCATTCCT